>NC_056728.1:1524188758-1524283758 GCF_019279795.1 Protopterus annectens | reverse complement strand
GTGTATATACATGTGTGTGTGTGTGTGGGTGTGTGCTAAATTTAGTTTTTGAAGGAAGTTTAAGACTGACTTATCCTGATAGTGAGGATAAGCTTATCCTATAATCTTAGATGATTTTCAATATATTTGTAACATTTTTGCATCACTGATACATATCTTATAATTTTTAATAATAGAGTCTCTTACCCAGTGTTTGCTCCATAATGATGTAATGTAGTCCTAGAATTTCAAACACAGTGTATCAGATTTTGTCTTATGAATACACACATAAAATATTTCTGGTATGGACAACAGTGTCTTTCTAGCCTTCTTATATACCAAAGCAGTCATCCCACTAATGTGTAAAAGTTATTCTTAAAAACAAAAAATAACTGGTAAATAAGAACAAGCAAAGCTTTGGAAAAATATCCAGTTAAAGCTCTGAGTGAAGAAATTAAGCCCAAACGCCGTACATGTAATATAAAACAACCAAGTTTATTTGAAGCGCTTTTCATTGCTGGTATACAGCAACTTCCTCAGATAAACTTTTCAAAGTTTCAAACAACATTATTTAAATGGTGAGCTCAGTCACATGGTGCTCATATCAGCTGGAAAAACATGTCACAACAAATTATCTTCGTAAATTAATTGAATCTAAATAAAATATGTTAAACTCTATATTACTTTAACTCAGTGATACAACATTAATAAAGTGAAATAAAAAATAGGGTAAACTAAAATTAAAATATATATATATATATATATATATATATATATATATATATATATATATATATATATAGATATATATACAATAAAAACAACTTCCCTTTGAAAGGAGATGTGGTTTGAAAAGTTTTTCTGAGGAAGTTGCTTTATACCAGCAATGAAAAGCGCTTCAAATAAACGTGGTTGTTTTATATTAAATGTACAGCGTTTGGGCTTAATTTCTTCACTCGGAGCTTTAACTGGATATTTTTTCGAAGCTTTGCTTGATCTTATTTACCAGTTATTTTTTGTTAGTATGGCATCTGGGATATCCAGTAGCCCGAGTAGCCCCAAATTATTTGGTTCACAACAGTTGCAATCAGACCTAGTAAACCTTATTGCATTGATAAATGTTTTGAATCAATGCATGGGCACTTTTGCTTCCCACCTGGATACGGTGGACTATTCTCTGTCACAACAACAATGTCCTTTTCAGAACGAATCTTCACAAATGAAAGCAGGAGACATGACAGGAGCTAATTTGAGCTCTAATACCACGAGTGTACTTAAAGTGTGTCAACGAACAATTCGATACCAGCAGGTCAGCGAACACCAACAACAAACATCTATACTGCTTGCCATAATATAGTTTGGTAGTTTGTACCTGATGTCAGGTTCTCACACAAAGAACCCATTAATACATGCCAAATTGCAATGTAATCTTCTTCTCAGGTTTTCATATGCTTCTCTTCTATTCTTTGATAACCTCCAAGTGTTTCTATAAGTAGTTGACTCTAAAAGCCCAACGTATCTAAATAAGGTCTTGTCTTAAATGTCTATATCCAACATTGTTAAAGTTCAGATATTTTAATCTTTGATTATAACTTAAATGTTCACATACATAGATGACTTTGGTATAGTTCCATTGTAGTCTTTCCTAGTTATTCCTGATTGTTTTGTAGTTTTGATCAATTGTAATTTACAAACTTTTAAACAAGGAAGTGTTGACTTCTAAGCTACCTAAAGAAATAGAATATAATGACAGTTCATGAAACCATTTTGAATAGTTCTAGCTCTACTGCCCAATTATGTTTACAGTAAGGAATTGCAACATTTGAAGTTATTTCAGTTGGCTTATACAAAGACTGCAATATGTGATATAATATTCAATAAATGATTGGATCAGTGGAGTATAAAGTGGTACAATGATCTTCACTGGAGTGACAAGATATGCCCTTTAAAATTACAAGCGCTACCAAATACGATTTCCTAATTCTGGCTAGTATTTACTGGTCATTGTTCAAACTGCAGTCTACAGCTAACCTGAATTTTTGGTGACTGCATCTATGATAAGTGGTATAAAGGGTTTCTATTAGAAGACCGAAGATGCATTCTTTCCAATGCTTCTTGGTCAAACGTAAAAGACTGAAATGGCAAAATATCGAAGCAGCATGTCAGCAATTTGCTTGGCTGCTTTGGTACTTTTCCATTTTCGGCACTGTAGTGCAGTCACGGAGTTGGTATATTTAAGTGGGGGGGGGGTGCAGCATTACTTAATGTAATGCTATAAAGTGTTTTCTTTTTTTTTTTTTTTTTTTTGTTGGAACAGAGATTTTTTTCCCTTGGAAAAAATCGCTGTTCTGACAGTTCGATATTGTAAGCTTTCACTTACATAGGGTCGATTAATCACCATTCGGTGATGTAATATAGACCCGGTATAAAGCTGCTAAAGTATATGCAAAGCTTTTGTATATGTAAAATAAATGTTCCCCCGGATTTACTATTCCTCCGTGCAGGAGTAGCTTAGTCCTGCACAGAGGCGGACATTTAGGAGCAGGATGGCAGTGCGCCATGCATAATAATGAGGCGCGCTGCCTGAACTCCTAGTCTTACACGGAGCGTGTAAGAGTGAAGGGGGTGTGTCTATGAGCAGAGCTCTGAGAATATACACACCCCCTCGCAATGAAGAACAGAAGAAAGGGGTCAGAAATGAGCGAGACCGCTCATAGGTGTCCACATATCCCCACTAACAGTCCCTCTTGTGTACAACAGCAAAAGTATACATGAATGAAATTAACAAACTCTTTATTTATTTATTTATTTATTTTTTTATAAAAATCCCATTAACACTAACCATAGGTGCGCGGGTGTGCTCATCGCTTAGCTACGGTTAATGCAGCTTAAATGGCTGAAGAGGATAACAAGGAAGATGTATGCAAATGAAGCAACATAGCAATAGTGTAGTGGGCAGCGCATTCGCCTTACGAGTAGTCATTCCCAGTTCGAGTCCCACTGTGCTATTTTCCATGGCAAAGCACATTATGATCAATATTTATGTTGCAAAACCCACTAAACAACATATATTTATGAGCTGGAGTACTGCAATAAATGCACATGTGAGGTGTCGGTGTCATAATGAATAAAGCACTAGTAAGGAGGTGAAGCACCAGTAAACAGTAGTAAGCATATTTAAGCATTAGTAAGCGAATTTAACCCCATTTGCATGGTGGTAAGCAATGCTTACACTCGGTAAGCAATCCTGCAGCTAACTCTCTGTAAGCAGATGTAACGGCAGGTTAGCTGTGCTTACCATTGCGCCCGGACAAACATGCTTACAAAAGTGCCTTAATCACTCTGTATCCACTAACGGCCCTTGTTCTGGCCATCAACAAAATAAACAGCCATGCAGGTCTCAAACCCAAGACCTTATATACCATAGTCACAGTAGTTAACCACCAAGCCATCACAAAAGCACAGAAGAATGAGCTATTAGCAAACAAGTATTCACCATAGTAAAACCAAACTGAACCTGTGAAAGGAATCAGTATACAGACATATGTGCCTTAACCCACTACATAACATAAATATTTGAACCGGAGTACAACAGTAAGGTCAGAAGTCAGGTGTAATTGTAATAGAGTGTTGAAGTCCCCAATAAAACACAAGGACCCCATACAGTGTACGTACATATGAATCATGGATACCAGGCATACATATAAGGTGTAATGAATAATAACTCAATGCCAAAATGGAATTATAATGCAAAGTCTAATGTAAGCAATGCTAAGCACTGCACAGGCCAGCTTAGGAAGTGTAAGCAATGTGTAGGCCAGCTAAATCAATGTGTCCAGTGTTATATCTCTTTAAATAATGCCAACCCTAGGTAAGCAGGTTTGCCCATAGCTTAGCCTTTTCAAAACTGGCCAATCATGGAAAAGTGCGGGAAATCGGCCCTACTTAAATCCAAGAGGTGGGAATACATTTCATAACTAGTTGTAGCTTCCCCTTACAGGTACAATGGCAGTAAGGGAAGAAGGTGTGCACTTCTGGGCACAGGGCCGGAGCATACAGGAGTCCAACATCATGGCAGGACTCCTTGTCAAAGACCATGATCAGAGACTGCTGCAGGGCCAGTACCAGGGCTCCCAATATAAGGTGGAGGACTGGGACCATCTCATCAGTGACCTCACCAGTGACACTGGCATACCCTGAACTGGTGAACAGGTCAGGAATCACTATGACGACCTGAAGCGGCATAAGGGGGACATCTTGGAGGAGTGACTCCAAGAGGCTAGAGCATCACGAGATGTTCCAGTCATGTGTAAGTATCACCCCACTATGTGTGTAATAATTGCCAGCTCAGGTATATCATGGATAGGTAATGCTAAATATTCCTCTTATGTCCCCCACAGCTGCAATGGAGCGGTCCGAGAACCAGGAGGCCCACGTCAGTCGCCTGGCGAGGTTGTGATGTGAGATAGGTCAGTAATACTCATGCAATTACTGTCATAGGAAATAAAACTAAACGTAGTAGTAAATTAATTGCCTGTATAAAACCTATATAGTTCAAGGCAAGTACTCCATACACTAGAGATCATGGCAGGAGGAGTCTCATATCGTTTGTACATCAATACAAGTGTAATAGCCTGACAATAAAGGTCTAACTGCTGGACTGCATGTGTATACTCTGGTATCATATGGTAATGTAGATTAGCAATCATGTAATAGTATTGTAGTATTAAGCACTATTACCCACACTTTGCACCATAAATTGAATGTGTAAGGATACCTGTATATGACAGGTGTAATTCCCAGAGGCCATTTAGTACAATTGAGAGACTCATAGACAGAAAACAGGGAAAATGCAGACAGCAAAACCTGAATAGCACATGCAACTAAGATGTGAACTGTTGTTTTTTGGCACACACAGCCATGGTTCAAATCCTGCCAGTGGTAGTACTCTGCATCAGAATCATACCCCACCACTGTACAGAAATGTCCAGAATGTCCAGTAAAGTGACCCATATCTGTTGCCTATCATCCTGTCCCCCTGGGAAATCAGTGGGATGATCCCAGATGTATAGGCAGCAAACAGGAAATACAACTGATTGACACAAACCTATGAGAACAAAGCTGGCACACTAGCAACTCCACAATACCTTATGAGACTAAGAAGCCATGTATGTCCCATTTACACCCCAATTTGTCAAGCTGTGGTCAGAGGGTGTACAGTAAAAGAGTAAGATGTATGTGCATAATAATAATGTGGAATCTGGTACTGTGTGTGGGAACATTCAGGTAGTGCTAATAAACATTTTTCCCACAGGTCTGTCAGATACCAACACTGTGCCCAGAAATACAAGAATTATACCCAGTACCGGTACTGTTTACATTGATATTGTATGGCAGTGTGACTGATGCAGTTGCTCTGAATAATGAGGTATTACACATCACTGTCGCCCATACTGTCTTACAACATATAACTGTCTAGGACATCTGTATAAGAGTGTTGAAATACAAGGTCAGAATGCTAAAGCACAGGGGATTGATAAGACAGAAAGCAGATAGGAGATATACAGCAATATCATTTTAGCAGACACAACTGTGACAGACAGTGTTTAAGATGTAGCAGACAGCCATGGTCTGAATCCTGGGAGTGGATGTAGGCTACATACAGAATCATACCCCTCAACTGTACAGATGAGGCCAGAATGTCCAGTATATGAGCCCATATCTGCTGCCTGTCCCCCCTGTCCCCCTGGTAAGTCTGTGGGATGATCCCATATGTTTAGCCAGTGAACAGGGAATACAAGTGATTGTCAAACACCTATGAGAACAAACTTGTCACTGTAGCAACCCCCAAAACTGTTAGGAGAGTAATATTTCAAGTATGTCCTATCTACACTCCCATGTTGTCAATCTGTGACCAGAGTGTGTACAGTAACAGAGTGAGATGTATGTGCATAATACTAATGTGCAATCTGGAAGTTTGTGTGGCAACAGTCAGGTAGTGCTAACAAACATTGTTCCCACAGGTACGTCGGATATGAACATTGTGCTGAGAAATGCAGAGCATTATAACCTGTACTGGTACTGTTCACTTTGATATTGTAGGGGATTGTGAGTGTTGCAGTTTCTCTGAATAATAAAATATCACTGATCACTGTCATCCACACTGTGCTACAGAATATAACTGTGTAGGAAAGCATGTATATGTGTGTGTCAGGTCATTAAAGGTGGAAGAGGACAATATTCTAGATATGTTCCAGTACACCAGCATGTGGTCAACACATGGCCAGAGTCTGTGCAGAAAGAGTTGGACAGCTATATGCACAACATCAACCCAGAATCTGGGAGTATGTGTAGAAACAGTTAGTTAGTGTTAACAAACATTCCCTCCACAGGTATACCAGGTAAGAGGTGTATACTGCAGGTAACACCAGTTCATGTGTAACGATGACGACAGCCATATCACTGTCCAAACTAAGGCTATAGGGTAGCGTAGTAAGACTTGTAAGGTACAGATAACAGCACTGACTAAGAAAGTAATGTGGACTACAGGAATATACTAGTTGTTAATTTGCATCTTTCTCTCTCTCCCCACCATATCTCCAACAATAATCAACATACCCACCCCAACTGGCATGTAATGTCACCTATGTTCTGATACTGTCCAATTGTTTGATAAATATATTAATGATTCTCATGCATGTGCTATATTGAATTATTTCAACACTGGTAGCATGATGCCATCAATGCACCTGCATGCTGTTCTTATTACCACTGTGGTCCCATATATGCATGTGTTCTGTTTGCTATGCAACTGTTCTGTATCTGGTGTCTGGGTTAATGGGAATATCTATGCATGCTGTTATACCTAACCTTGGAATGTGTTGACTATTACTAACCCACATATGATGATGAAATCTAAACACTATAGCGTGCTTGGGAAGGCCGGTCACAGTGGACCCACCTGTCCCACCTCAGCTGGCCATGGCACTGGGCACCAGCATGTCTGGGGGCCAACCCAGGACCTCCCTGTCTGTTGGTCCTGCACAACCTTCGGGTGGAACCACCTCAGGGGATGGGGCTCGCACCCCAGTGGGAGTGGGTGCAGACAGGCACCTGTCACCTGTCACCAGGTTGGGGTTGTGGTGCATAGAGAGATCAACCAGCAGTTTGGTGATCTTCTACGCCAGCTTGACAGCTGCTTGTCATGATTAGAGAGTCAGCCTGGCTCTGTGACTCAGCCCCCAGCACAGCCACCTTCGGAGCTGTGAAGTTGCAGTGGTGACTGCCCATGGGTGTGGACCTCATTCCCACTGTTTCCACTAGGGTGTTCATGGGCTTCCGATTTCCCAACACCCCTCCCCATCAAGGTGTTTACCCCCCACATGTGTCATATACTGCCCCTGTATGCATCTTGTTTGTCTTATCTGTTAACCTACCCAACCTACATCCCCAAATATACCTACTACCCCTCCCCAACATCCCACTCTCACCTGAAAAAAAAAGGGCAATCTGTTCTCACAAAAACATCTCACCCCATACATAGCTGTCCATTTCGCACATGTGTCCACTGGACACATGTAATCCAGTCTAATTGGCATCACAACTTATTTTGTTGTCCTCACCCACTCCCAGGGGTTTGTGTCCAAATCTACCTCCAGATTCAGTGTATATGCATAGCTGTTGCTGTAGAAGAAATGGGAAGATATGGACCTTCCCTACACCCTTCCTGCACATCCCTGGCTATTTTCCCTACTGTCTTTCCCTCATTGTGCCCCTTTTTTCACCACTTTCCTAACAACCCCTTAGTGCGCGGGTAAGCAGGAGTAAGTACTTTTAAGCAGCACTAAGTGGGTTTAAGCCTGTTTGCATGGGGGGTAAGCAATGCCTACACAGGTTAAGTAATTCAGAAGCTAACTGAGCATAGGAAATTGGAAATGGAAGTTAGCAGTGCTTACCTCCACGCAAACCCACGGAAACCCACTTACAACTGCTTTAAAGTGCCTTAATTACTCTGTATCCAATAGCCTGTGCTCTGCACAGCAACAAAAGTAACAGCCTCTGCAAGGCTCAAACCCAGGAACCTGCACACAATAGCCAAAGTAATTTACCACTAAGCCATGTTAGACTTACACAGCCCTCATGTTTTCAAAAACATATCACCCAGCTCAGTCATTCAACAGCACAGAGAATGTAGTCCAACATTTAGATGTATGTGTGTGTGTAAATATATTAATATCCAAACAGATACAACATATCTATATATGTAGATATATATATATATATATATATATATATATATATATATATATATATATATATATACATTAATATATACATGTAAATGCCTACATCTATAGATATGTATGTCTACATCTATATGTCTAAATATATATGGCAAGTTATATATATGTCAGCCGATACACATTATATATAGATATATATATAGATATATATATATATGTGTGTGTGTACATACGGACATACATATGTAGATAATGGGGAAATAAAAAATGTCCACATGCAATGTTAATGAAGTTGAGAGGCCCCAAACAATATATGTTTTGTATGAATAGGTATACCCCCCTAAAGCCAAACACATCCCCCCTGTAATACACTACCAAGTGCTGCAGATCCCATAACCAGGACCAGACATAACATGGGCATCCCTAGGATGCATGTACACAGACACATATATGCACATACAGATACACATATCTATATATCTATATATATATATATATATATATATATATATATATATATATATATATGTAACTACACATACACACGCAGAGATATGTACAGTAAGTTACATATGTAGTACATGCACACAATATGGAAGAGCCACTAATCTTACAGTTACCACCTTACCAAATGGAGACTGTATGGGCCACCCATACAAATGACATTCATTGCCTGCAACATATACCCACAGAGATATCAAAGGATATAACACTGCACACAGGTGTGCATAAATGGGAAAGCTATATTTGTGTACTATTACAGTTGTATATGCCATGTCATATAGCTTTTTAGACACAGACATCCATATAAACTGAGTGATGCAACTGTGAAACAGTTATACTAATACAGTAGTCTGGAAAAGTTAACATATGTTGCTATTCAGGCCAAGGCCATCAAGTAGTACAATAGTAAAGACAGACTGGGCCACAGGATACCAAACAATCAACGGTAAGTAATGCATGTGTATAGTTCAGCAGCCTCTATCTACACTCTGTTGACAATCCCTAGAGGGGAAAAACCTCAGTTGACACAATGGGATGTAACTGTTAACATAACAAGACACAACTGACACCATCACAAGCACACTGACAAACAGAACAGTCTGTATGGCAAGTGGCAGTAGGCCTGCATTTAACCAAGGTGGATTGCATGGTAATGTGCATCCATAAACCTTAAGACAGCTCACCCCTGATGGTCTTCAGGACTGTTGGCTTTCAGGATTCTGTAGCACTCCCACATACATATATGTATATATAGATATATGTATACATAGATATACGTATATGTATATATAGATATATGTATATATAGCCATATATGTATGCACATCATATGCGTACAGATATGCCTAGTTATATTGGTATATATGTAGATAACAATAACTATATGTGCATACATATCTATTCTGATATACCTACTACTGTCAATATATATGTAGATATCCATACGTATATGTGTATATGTATCTCTGTATGTATATGTGTAGATATATAGTGCTCTGTATATGTATATATCTGGGTGTTTATTTGTGTATCTATGTACATATACATATCTGTCTATGTATGTTGATATGTATATCTGTATGTCTATATAGATATCTGGATAAGTATATGTACATACATCATCACCATATGTCCTGAACATGGAGTGTAGCCCTACCTCAGCCCCTGTAGTCCAAACATCGTAGTACAAGGGGATGTCAGGTATGTATAGCAGGTATACTTGTAGAGTATTGCTACTGTAATAGGGATTGTCTTCACAGACATGGTGTGTGTGGAAGGTCACATCTGCTTTTAACATGTGCACCATTGGCTACAGACAGACATCCTTAGGACATCATAGTACAGTACCACTGCTAGCATGTAATGCTCCTGTGGACTACAGCAGAGATAATGGCCAATATATGTGGACAGTCTGACACACTCTGGACAGTCCAGAGGTATACACATAACCCCTTAATGCAAGACATGTGGACCAATCCTGACATGTGGATGTTAACAGCAATGTAGATGGGTATAACACGTAACTACTTGTATACATTTGCCCCCATACGTTATGCATTCACACATCCCTGTCTGTCCTGCCACATAATAACCACTGGTAAGGAGGTGCCATGGCCACATACCACCCACTAGATATTGACATACATCTGTACAGCATACCACTGCTCTGTCTGACATACATGACTGTTATGGTGGCCCAGCAGCAGTACATCTGGCAAGTAACTGGATATTACATCTCACTTGGTAAGTACACTAATCTGCTAGGCATGTAACAAAGAACTGTGCAGGATACAGGCAGACTTGCTCAACACTGGCCTACATTTTCTATGGGGGAATGCACATGTACCTGCACATAGATAGCAGGCTCTACAGGCATGCCACAGCACAGAGTAACATACACCCATGTGTAAGTGCATAAACACAACCAATGTGAACAGAGCCACAGCTACATATGTCATACTAGCATATTATTACAGTATATGGACTATCTGTTCAACACCAACCTCATATGTGCCACCCACACACTAACCCTACATATACTGGGCCACTACACAGTGTGGTCCGCTGCCTGTCTGTGGTATGGGACATGTGCATGTATGGTCCTATAAACATGTATGCCGAAAGGGTACCATACAGTAGAGCAACATGTAACATCAGATAGAACAGGACCAAGAAAAATGACATCTACCACAGTGTGTACACAGGCCAAGGTACATATTAAAAATGCACACACTGCCAACAATCACCATAAGTACACTGACCTTAGTATTGTACACACAACCATAGAATGTCCAGGTTATGTCATCAATTATAACCCCTACTATACATTACATGTGTAGCAGTCTAATATCTCACTGGCTTGTTATCAGATATAATGTCACTAATTATGGTGTACAGAACATATGCATCCCTTACTGCATTATATATGTACAAAGGTTGTCATGGTTGTGGCTGGAGGCACATACACAGGGCCAACATTGACATGTTGCTGTGATAACCTCATACATTTGCTGTTGTAATAGGGTTTATTGCACCATATGTCCTGTCAGGGACATGAAGTCAGTAACTGTCACGGCTGTCACCATCTACAGACTGCAATCCTCACACTACCTTCTGCAGTTCAAAGAGATGTGCTCTGTGGGTAAAACCTGAAACAAAAGGCACCACACACTGGCCAGTCTACAGATGGCCCTACAGATGGGTGTTCCCTCATTAACATAGCACTGACATGGCAGGTATGTAAACATGTAGGATAGCCATATCCATACACACACCCTGTTAAACCAACGTTACTCCAAATGCAGCATAGCAGCACTTACAGTCTGTAGTCAGGTCAGCCACATCCCCCTCCTGTGTGTTGGCCTGTTTCCACAGTGTATGTTGTTAGAGTTAAACCCCAATCCATCTGAGATACTGTTTGCCAAACAACAGATCGAGTTCCTGTTCACAGTAAATGAACGGCCCACCAACAACATAATGTTCCTAGACACTGGTGTGTGTTTCCATGCAACTGGCTATGGGAATGTTACCACAGCAGTTCTACATGCAACCAGCTAGAGGAGGGCTGCAATTTGTGCAGAGACCAGCTGACCCGGAACATCACTTAAAATACACATGCTGCTGCCTAAACAAAGCAGGTGTAAGTCTCCACATCCACCAGAAAGGGAGTAAGAGAGGCAAGACAGAAGCACAGAAAAGCCAGGGAGGGGTGGGAGAGTAAAACTTACTCCTGCTTGTGTCACACACCTACCAGTACAGGGTATCAAACCCACAATGACTATGCAGTGCTATCACATGTCCATGCAGTTATTGGATGCACCACATAGGTTACATGTTGGGGAGCTCTCAGAACGTATATGTGATGGTGAGTGACATCTACAACAGGGGTATGGTAGCTATGTGGTAGGTGTAGTACACATGCCTGCCCTCATGAACAGGTGTCAACATCAACACAGCCATACTCTCACAGGGACGCACACACATTGCCACATTTAGCAGGGCCAGGAATACAGCTCATCACTAGTGGGATTGCCACAACACAGTACTGTGCAGGTATCGCATGCCCCACAGGGCTCATACAGAGGTTATATGTGCAAAGGGTATGGGGGGGTGTCTAACATCAGACAGCATGCTTCAGTATGCCAATGAGGGTTGTAGTGAGTGTGAATGTGGTCATGTGCATCATGCACCACACACACAAACACGGGTGCCAGTACTGACATGCATGTGTACACTGCTGCACGGTTGTGTTGTGGTTGATGGTGCCAGACAGCTATACAAGACTAGATGATGGGTATACCTTGGCATCAGGCCAAATGACAATGGTCTGCAGTGTGGCTCAGGGGTGTAGTGTTTGGAGTTGCTCACACAGGTGGGTATTGTATTCACCATCCAGTCACCTTGATGACTATTGCATGTGGCCAATACTGTGCATTGCTTGCCATGTATGTGTTCCTTAGTCCATAATATGCACAGTGTCTGTGATGTGCACACCTCCCACATGCATGTTCAGTGACATGTGGAACTGTACCTGGGGTGTCTGGCCCATGTTGTGTACACAGATCATTATCATCAGATGTGACAGTCCTGGTCTCTTGTGGCGGGAACTGTTCATGGCCAGCAGGTTCCCCTGCACCTACATTGATAGCATGATACCAATATTCCCTGGTGTCAGTGGCATCTGTCCATACAGGGCTTGTGTTTCAGGCATGTTATGTCCTTTGTGGGTCACATTTGATGGCACCACAGGTGTTGCAGTTGTCCAGTGAGGAACATGGAGGAGGTGCACTGTTGGCATGTACATGCTTATTGGACAGATGGACAGGGTACCATGCCCTGTGTAGCCCACTGCAATCACACCATGGTTACTATCAGTGGGCAATATGCAGGGTACTACCAACATAGTGACTGTTGCCTAGGCAAGTGTGTGTGTGTGTATGAGACATGGGTTGAGAGTGTACCCTGGGTAATACAAGGTTGCTAACATTGTTCAGTTGGCATTGGTGTCACATTTAGGGGTAAGGATTTGCACCCCAACCTCTTGGCTATTTCACATCTGTTATCACTGTGTGGTGGACATTGTGATATATACTTGGCCCACCATATAAGAAGTTTGCAAAACCCACTCCACATTGAGTGCAGTTGTTACACACAAACAGCCACCACCACACAGCATACGAATAACAAACAGACACACACACATACACACTGCTGTCATGTCTGGGATTACAACTCCTACCTAACTAGTATATTACACTATAGCACTACGCCATTATAGGATAAACCACAGAAATTACTGGAGTTTTCCATCCCCAAAGGTGTATTTCACAGTGAATGGCATCAGCAGGATTGCCAAAGTAGGACATTTGAATTGTAGTGAGTGTGACTAGCCTAAAATGCATTGCTCCCTACAGAAACATAGAAAGACACACAAGACATCCACAATTGCCATGTGTGGGAATAGAACCCTTACCAAAGTTTTATATCACACTATAGCATAATGCTGTTATAGGACACACCGTGGAGATTACTGGAGTGCCTCGATCCCCAAAGGTGTCTTTCACAGTGAATGACATCAGCAGGATTGCCAAAGTAAGGCATTTGAATTGTAGTGAGTGCGACTAGCCTAAAATGGATTGCTCCCTACACAAACATAGAAACACACACAAAACATCCACAACTGCCATGTGTGGGGATAAAACCTCTACCAGAGTTTTATATCACACTATAGCCTGATGCTGGTATAGAACACACCACAGAGATTGCAGGAGTGCCCCTTCCCCAAAGGTGTATTCCACACTGAATGGCATTAGTAGGATTGCCAAAGTAGGGCAATTGAATTGTAGTGAGTGTGACTAGCCTAAAATACATTGCTCCCTACAGAAACATAGAAACACACACAAAACATCCACAACTGTCATGTGTGGGGTTAGAACTCCTACTAGAGTTCTATATCACACTACAGCATGATGCTGTTATAGGACACACCACAGGGATTACTGGAGTGCCCTTTACCCAAAGGTGTATTCCACAGTGAATGACATCAGCAGGATTGCCAAAGTAGGGCACTTGAATTGTAGTGAGTGTGACTAGCCTAAAATGCATTGCTTCCTACACAAACATAGAAACACACACAAAATGTCCACAACTGCCGTGTGTGGGGATAGAACCCCTACCATAACTCTATATCACACTACAGCATGATGCTGTTATAGGATGCACCACGGAGATTACTAGAGTGCACCTTCCCCAAAGGTGTATTTCACATTGAATGACATCAGCAGGATTACCAAAGTAGGGCATTTGAATTGTAGGGAGTGTGACTACCCTAAAAAGCATTGCCCTCTACACAGATGGAGTCAGACAGACATACACCTGCCAAATCTGGGATTAGAACTCCTACCTATTTTATCACATTACAGCAGTATGCAGTTATGGCACACGTTACGGAGATTACTAGGCTACAACTTTCCCAGAGATGTATTTCTAGGTGGATGACACCAGCAGCCTTGCCAAAGTATGGCATTTGAGTTGTAGGGAGTGTGACTACCCTAAAAAGCATTGCTTTCCACCAGACAGACACATACACAAGCACACTTTTGCCATGTCTGGGATTGGAACTCCTATCTAACTAGTTTATCACACTACAGCAGTACACAGTTATGGGACATGCCACAGTGAATACTGGGCTACAACTCTCTCAAAAGTGTAAAAGTGTATTTCACATTGGATGACTTCAGCAGGCTTGTCATAGTAGGGCTATGGGGAGGGCAGTGTGTGTGTGCATGGGCCATAACCCATTCATCTAGATTTTTACACACCACATGCAGGCACACACAGGGTCAGATTTCACAGGTATGTGTATACAGCTGCTAGATGACTATTTCCTTGTACAGTCATGTTAGACAGCTAGCACGTGCACCACATAGTCTGTAATGCTGACAGATACTGGTGGTTAGTATCTACAGTGAGTGACATCTGAACCTCATGTGGTTGTGGATCTTTGGCTGTGTGCTGGGTGGGACAGGCCTGGATGACTCCTTGTCACAATCACCCTCTTCCACACATCTATGTATGTCTACCTTTGGCTTATTATAGTGTGTTGTCCTTAGATATATGTCTGTATTCCTATCCACTGTGTGGGCAAAGCATGTATGGTGCATACTGAGGAGTGTCTGCACTAACATCTGCAACTGCCAGATATGCCTAGTCCACTACTGTTTGCAGATATGGCCTTCATGTGTTTAAGTGTGTGAGCATGCCCAGTATGACCTTTTAGTATGTTGTTGACTAACATTGTCTTCATTTCTCTGCCTTAATTTCTCTGTGTGTGTGAGCATGCCCTGTATGCCTGTCTGTATTGAATGTGTGGATCAAGTCCAGGTAGTTTGTACTGCAGTGCTGACCATTGTGTTGTACACCTACAGGTAGCATACTGTTTCTGTAGGGTATCCATCGATCATTTGGCATTGACTGCTGCTACATTTCTATATAGGATGGGGAGGCACACCTGACTATTTCCGCATATCTACACCGGATTGGGGGGGGTGACACACCTGACTGTCACTACATTTCTATGAAGAATGGGGGGCACACCTGACTATTTCTACATATCTACACAGGATTGGGGGGGCACACCTGACTGTTGCTACATTTCTATGTAGGTTGGGAGGGCACACCTGACTATTTCTACATTTCTACACAGGATTGTGGGGGCACACTTGATATGTAGGATGGGGGGCACACCTGACACTTGTACACATTTGCTATGACTGTACTGGTATGTCGGGTACTCCATTTCATTCTGTATTATTACCTATCGTGCTGACTAGAGACATACCAGTGTATTACAGATCTTAGCTTTGATTTATCTACATATTAGATTCTGATTTCCTACCCTTTAGAACTAACATCCCACTGCCTGACCTGCTGTAGTCTGTCTGTGTAGGCCTGGGGGGAGGTTACCCATAGGCATCATTCAGAGGCCATAGCACAGACTTTGTTTGTGTTTCTGTACATCTGTCCTGCTGGCTTTGACTGTTGTTCGGTATGTGAACCCCCCTGACTGTCATGTGTGAGTCACTTGCCTTGTGGGTGTCCCAGTATTGAGGGTGATGCTACAGGGCTTCCTATGTCAGAGGCAAATAGTACACTCACTACACATGGTTGAGCACAGATAGTGTAATGTTTGGCATCTCTTTTACTGTATGTGAGAGTCAGAGAGAGGTGTTATTCCCTGGGTCCCTCCTGTGTCAGTGTATGTGCTATGTGTTGCCTCTTTGCCAAGGCCAGGACATACTGGGCATGCCTCCTTCTGCCTACTGGGGCAGGCTGTTCCTCCTCCGAGTCACTCTGTGCTTGTGCAGGCCTTTCTAATGGTGAAGGGCTGTGTGGCCCTGCCCCATGCTGTTCCTGCTGTATGTTTTTGCAGGATCATATTGTGTAGCATGGCACATACGAGAACAATTTGGGTACATGTAGCTGGTGAGTACTGCAAGGCTCCTCTGGATGTGTCCAGGCACCAGAATAGTGACTTGAGTATCCCAAACACAGGCACTACAATAATTCTGGTCTGTGCATGTGCCTCATTATGGAGTTCTTGTTTAGGTGTGTGTGCATTTCTGATGAGGGTCATTTGCCACGGCTCCAGTGCGTATCCAGCATCCCCACTTGGTGACCATGAGGGATGTTCCCATGGGCAAATCTCTGGTACAGCTGTGTCAGATGCCATATGTGGGAATCGTGATAGCTTCAGGACAGCCAGCACACACACATTCATTATTATGCCCTGGGCATCGCACATGACCTGGCAGTTTATGGAGGGGAAGCCCTTGCAGTTGATGTAGACCCTACCCCGCTCACTGGGTGGTGCTTTGATGCATATGCGCGTGCAGTCTATAGCATCCACTACCTCGGGGTATTCTGCTATTTGGTAGAACAGTTGCATATTGTTGGCCAACACCTCACGGGTGTTGGGGAAATATACGTGCTCACCGACATGTGCTGACATGGCATCCAGGAACTGGTGGAGTACCCTGGATGCTGATGCCTGTGAGATCCCCATCATAACCCCAGTTGGCCTTTGGAAGGTACCCATAGCTAGTATTCTTAGGCCTACACATACCTTGGTATCCACTGGGATGGGTTGCCCTCTGTTAATTCTATGTGTGAAGCATGGCCGGCACAGCTCAACAATTTGCTGTGGGAGGACCCTGTCCACCTTATAGTGCTCAAGTATATCCAGCTCATGTAGCCACTATTAGGTTACCCTTGGTCGGTACTCTCTTTTCCATCACCTCACTGTGGGTTGGGCGACAGCATTCACATCCTCACCACCCTCAGCCTCTTCCACAAGTTGTTGTATGATAGCTATTGCAGCCCCTATCATTTTGCTGTTGTGAGTGTAAAAAGTTCCCTGCTTGTTTACACCAGTGGTGTAAAGTGTGGGAAAAACCAGAGTGGAAGGTGTTTGCATAATTTATAGTAGTGTTCTGGGTTGGGCTGGTCTGCTGCCTGTGTAATTGGCTGATTCTGATACATTTCTACCTGCCAGCTATGCTAGTTTTCCTAGATTACCTACCTACTGCTGTTTTCCCTTCCCATTGCCTTCCTGTTTAAGCCCAGGGGCACGCTGCACAAACAGAGTGCTCAAATGTGCACAGAGCTGCTATTTCTTGGTTTACCTTTTGTTAAACCTTTAAAACCCGGTGCGCCGCATGCACACCTGCTTAGGTAATGTACAGAGTGCTAGGCAGAGTCGGACACACCCCCTTGCTTAGCTGTGCTTAGGGTAGGAGCAAACCTGAGCCACAGCGCTCCAATCTGCTTACAATATGCCTGACACACACCACCATGATGTCAGCTAACTCCTATGCTTGCACAAAGCTATTCCTACTCTTACACTGTTGGGATGACTAGCATGCTGGGGAAAACTGGGATTCACTATCATTCCCCTCATTTGCATAGGATTGCCTGCTAATGCATAGTTACATGTCTCACACTGAGCCTCCCACCTTAGCAACCACTATTCACTGGCGATGTTGTCTTCTGTCTGCCATTGACTTGCATGGCAGAATACTGATTTTAGTTAGACTGCTTATTTTAGGTTTATTTTGTTATTTTCCCCCAATCCCATTTGCTCGCTGCTGCCCTACGCTAAAACAGCCAAAATCGGCTAAAAAAAAAATAAAAGTTGATTTTTTTTTTTATTTCTTATCTTGTTTGCACTGCTAATGGCCTTATACTTGGCCATTGGCATGCTTCCTGACTGATATGCAGTCTTTATTTGGAGCTGCCACGACTCCGTTTTGGATTTTGCAGAAATGTACTCGGTTAATAACCGAGCACATTGCTGCAGATTGCACTAGTCCTGCACGGCCGGTTGCAAGCTTCCTGGATCGCAAATTTACCTCATTTGCATGGGTTTCTCCTGAAAATGGGGTGATTTGCATACAGGGGCTTAGTGCATGTAGGACTAGTGCATGGGCGCTTGTGCATGCCCCTGCAGGCTGTTCCTGGATCACACGGCAGACATATTGCCTGCTAGAGCTCCTGCACTTATCCTGCATGTTGTGCAAGGCATACAGAATCCAGGGGCTCATCTCTTTTATAATTTATAGTGCAGTATTGTGATTTTTAAGGTGAGAGCAATTGATTATGGGATGATGAAGTGCTGTTAACATTGTTTGTGCTGAGCTGCCTTGTTGTTACTAATAAAAGTTATCTGTGTATCTGACACTTTATGGTCTCCTGACATTTTTGACTCAATCAACACATGTGCATGGGAAGTGAAGACCTTAACTATTATATCAACTGATGGAGAGATGTTGAAAGTTGTCATGAGAGAAAATGAGAAAAGGGAGTTGATGATGATGATGATAATGAAATGTTCCAGGAAAATATAAGAGAAAATAACACAGTCAGAAATAGGCTGTTTTCAATGAGCAAAAAATGAAAATGCCCTGTCTGTGATAAAACCATCCTATACTATTTCAGGGGATTCAGAATGCTCAGATTCAAATTTTTTTTATCTATGTTGTTTTTACTTCACAAAGTCATTTATTTTTCAAAAATATTCGTTTAGCACAAAAAAAAATGTCTTGCCTTGTCAATGTTTAACCCACAGGAACAAATGAGCTTATTAAAACTCTCTTGCTGGCCTCCCTGCAGACAGATGCCTGCATGATTTTGCATGGTAACCAAAGCAAATGAGGAGCAGGTAAATCTAGGTAAATAAGTCTTCAGTGCTATAAGGTGTGACATGATAGCATATGCAGTTCCTCTTCATTCATAGAGGGCTAGAGTGTTACATATGAGGCAGTAATTAGCAAATTTAATGAACATTTTGTACGACAAACAAATATAACACATTAGACAACATGCTTCATCTGATGTGTTCAAACAAAGGGTGAATCTGATGAAGTATTTGTATGACAACTTTATGAACTAGCAACAAATTGTGGGTTTAATGGCACAAAAGACGACTATGTAAGGAACAAAACTGTGATTGGTCTGTCTGTTGAAGAAGTGTCTCAAAAGTTACATCTTATAGTTAATATAATACAAATCACCAGTGAGGGGAAATTGGTGAAAAGGCCAACTGCTAATTTAAATGCAACAATGATGTGTGTGACATAAAACATAAAGGTCATGGCAAACTTTCTAAAGGCATAACGCTAGTCAAGCATCTTCAAGAAGCAGTGTGTGAGTATGTCTGGCAAAAGCAAGAGGTGTGACCATTACCATAGCAAGTCAAAAAGTTTGCTTCTTATGGTAGAAAGGTAAGAGGTGTTCACAGGTTCATAGCTGTATACTAAGCAAACATTCAGTGGGGCCTTTATAATAACACCTAACCATACAGCCTAACTGTATCCCATGAATTATTGTGCCTTAGAAGTTATTTTAAGAGGTGTATGTTAGTTAGGGATGATTGCCAGTGTCCATCAAAGAAATAGGTGTCAGACTAGAGGTGAACTTCTAATTTTCCTTCTATAAGGGCTTAGCCCATGAATGTCTTACATTAGACCATTTTGCTGTCAGTTGTAAGACAAGGCTAATTAAAGGGGTTGCTGCGTAGAACGTGAAAAAAACTAAAAAAAAACAATTTTACCACTACTGTCTTTCATGTAGAAGCATTCTGCAAAGTATTTAAAATTCCTGTACCTGGAAGAGTTGTGAGTTTCAGTATAGATACAGGGGCTGATGTTGCTATGATATCACATTTGGAAGTTTCTCTAAGCATCCAGATCTGCATAAAGCAGAGGCTAAAATTCATAGTGCTGCAGAGAAGCTCTGCTGTACTGGTACATTTTAAGACATTGCTGAGTGGAAGACACAAGTTTGAGTTTTGGTTTTAGGCACAGACTGACCCATACATAGACACTGTGATCAGCAAAATAGCGACAGGTGAAATGGGCTTAATTGCTAGAAGAAATGATGTTGGTATAGATGTGTTTGGTGAAGTGGTTCTACTTAATTGCGAAGCACTAAAAAGTAAGCTGTAATCAAATACCTGGATCATAGCAGGAGGGTGCAGTTTCCTATGTTGACCAAACACAAGTATAGTTAAAACAAATTCAAAGCCTTGGCATTATTGAAAGTGTAACTGAACTAAGTGAGTGGTGTATTCCCATAGTCTAGTAGTCCTAATAATTACAAATAATGGTCAAGTGTGAATATGTGCTGATTTTAAAAAGCTCAGTGATGCTGGCATGGGTAAAAGGTTCATATTTCCTATAAGAAAAGATATAGTACCCAAACTACTTAATTCAAAACATGTTTTCCATACTTGATGCTTCCAGTGCATTATGGCAAATACCCTTATTTGACAAAAAGCCAAATGCTAGCAACCTTCATAATCCCAATCAGAAGGTCTTGTTTAAAAAGACTACCATTTGGTGTAACTTCAGGACTTGAAATCTTTCAGTGTAAAATGTTTGAAGTAATCAAGCATATAAATGGTGAAGCTGTTTTAGATGATATCCTTTTATTTGGTCCAGTTAAAAATAAATAAGTAAATACATGATGTGAGGTTAGAGGCAGTTCTACAAACTATCAGAAGCTGTTATCTAAAGTTACATAAATGCATAAGTTAGCATGGTATAAAAGAACTAAATTCGTTTATGCGCCACCTAACGTCTAGTAGTATCAAATCAGATGTAACAAGATCCAACTTCTCTGGCTGAGCTGAGTCAAGCCATGATTAACTACTTGGGCATACTTGTAACTGACCTTTCAACAATGCTTCATCCTTATAAGACTAGTTAGTGAAGAATATGCCATGGTTTGAGGGACATGTTTCAGTGCAAGCACTAAGGAATATAAAAGAAATGTTGAAAACTGTTCCAATTATAAGTGTAACTATGATGTCACTAAGCAGACAACAGAGTGCAGATGCAAGTACTTATGGCCTATGTGCAGTATTATATCAAGTGGGTGGACAAGTGTGACGTCCTGTTGCCTACTACTCCAGAATGCTGAATAGTTAATTTCAAGACCATCCTCAAAATATGGCTTGCATATTCAGCTAGTTACTGGTAATAGTATGTAGTTTATATGAAGTGAGTTTCAACAATTTGTAGCTGACTGTAGATTCACCAATACTATATCAGGTTGTCACTATCCAGAACCAAATGGTGAAGCTGAGAAAGCAGTGTAAACAGTTAAGAAATTCTTGAGAGCATGCATCAATATGGCCGCATGATGCATTTCATCAACAACTAAATTCTTACTGAAAAGTCTCCCTAAATGTTTTCAGATCATCTACAGAAATGCTCACCAGCCAAATACAAGGCAACTACAGGGGGTACAAATCAATATACAGCCACAGAGGCCTCTTTCATTTTTATTTTATTCTCCTCTCCTTGAACTTTTGTTTGTTTTGGACATCATGACTGGGGTGGATTGCTATGGATAATAGGAATCATTTTTTGTATGTTTGCTTGCATCAAACTACACGTACATATCCAAACTGCCTGGTAAACCTCACAAACACCAGCCAAAAAATAATTTACTGGATATATAGCCATACAAACATTGCAGAGTAAGACAGCCCCATGTAATTTAATACACTCCAAGCCTCAAGACTGATATAGTTCATAAATAATATGTTTGAATTGGCATATTCTTGTCAAATATGTCAACTTGCTAAATCTGATGGATGCTAAAAACTGACTCCAGAGGAATTCTATTAATTTTGAAATGCATTGCATGAAATCATTTAGTAGTAGACAAAACACTCATTTCACAGCCATACTTCATCCTTTTGAAAATGCATTCTATTTATTGATATTTTTTTTATATTTCTTTTGTTTTATATTTAACAATGCAGCCAATATCTACATAATGAATATTCATGAGGAATACTTGGACAGACTCTGTACATATTCATTAAATAAACATAAATGTCATTCTTATGTGGTGTGACATGATATTGAGCATATGATTTGACTGGAGTTTAATATTGCACATCCTGAAGGTACTTCAGACACGATAAGCCTTTCCAGTATATAATCAATTAAGTGAGTCAAGTTCTGATCCCACTATAGTTTGTTAATCAGTGACTTGCAATTAATAAGTTACTACACTGTTTTGTGCTTCAGCCTGTCTATCCAGAAAGTAATTAATGCATTTGAAATAGTATTATTTAAGTTGTATAACAGATCACAGGTTTCAGCATGAAACAGTTCTATTCCTGTAAATGACTGACAAGTCCAACATCACAGCTTTAAATAGGCATGCAATGAAATGCTAATTAATTTACATTTAAATAATGCTATTATTGAAGAAAAATTACAATATTACAATATTACTTAATTTTACGGGCTGTAGGGAGTCAGTATTGAGTGTAAGCACGTAGAATATGTGTCCTACAGGAGTAATTACATACCTTACAGAGAACAGGCTGTTGGATAAACACTTTCAGCAAAAGAAAAGTTATGTCATAAGACATATATGTATTGAAATACACTAATCATTACATAGCTACCAAATGAGCATTTCATTTAAATGGATTTTTGTTGTGTTCTCAGAAGCTGTGAAATATTGTCCAGAAATTATACATCTGCTAATCATCAGCTCTGAAGGATATATGTCCAGGACCTCCCTTACAATACAGGAACATTTTATGATAAGTCTTATTTATCTATTGGTGCAACTGACATGAAGCAAAAACACATGGCACAATATTATTCTCTAGCACATGTCAACCTAGCAGAGAAATGTATAGAGGAAAATATTTTCCACAAAATAGAATGTCAGATGAGTTTTCTGGTGTCACTCAGTTTAATATCAATTCCACTTTTCAGTATAAATAAAACTTCTAAAAGAGCCTTATAGCTGAGACAATAAATAATAACAGTGTCAATAAGAATAATAACAGTGTCAAAAAATGAATATATTAAAATCAGCAAAAAAGATTTATAAAAAAACTGTGATCTTAGAATTGCTCAAGATGGAATCACTCTTTTTTTCCTTCAAATATTATGTTCATAGGTTCATAGGTAGATACTAGGCTATCTGCCCTAGTGCATTTATAAGCCTAGCCAGAGTGTATTTGGCTTCCACCTCCCTATTAGATTAGCCTACTGTGCCTCTGTAAAGTAGGTCACAGAAGGTACCCTTTTAAGATTAGTTTACTGTGTCTCTGTCTAGCAGGGACACAGAAGAGATCCCAGGGGTGAATTTGCGATTTCCCATCCACGCGTCCAGATTTCGCTTGAAGAGGGTCAGCGAGGGGCTATGTCTAACATGAATTGGGATTCTATTCCAGAGTGAGGGGAGCCTCTGGGAAATTAATCTGTCCCTCCAGCATGTCCTATTTATTTTTGTGCTGAGGTTTAAGTCCCTGGAGCGTGTAGCTCTAAGGGACTTGGATTTTTTGAGGTGCAGCATGTCCATTAATTCTGGGTTTGACATGGCTTTGTATGTCAGGCATAGATCGCCTCTGAGTAGGCGGTAAGCAACTGAGTAGAGCTGGAGTTTCTGTAGTCGAGCTGCATAGGACATCTGTTTGTAGCCCATGATCCTCTTGGTGAGGTACTTTTGGGGTCTCTCCAGTTGCTGCAGGTGTCAGGTAAGGTACATCCCAAAAGGGGCATTGTATTCAATTATGGGCCTGATGAGTGACAAGTAGAGGGGTACAATGACCTTTCTTGATCTAGATGCGAACCCTTTCGTGATAAGGTGGGCTATATAGAAGGTCTTTCTAACCACTTTGGCAACGTGATTATCAAAGGAGAGATTACTATCTACGTTGGTCCCCAAATCTCTAATTACTTCTGCCGTACTTAATGGATTACCAACTATGTGGTAATTTGTGGGCACCTTGTTTTTCCCAAAGGGGATGACTATGCACTTTTTAGCATTTAGCTTGAGGCTGTGGCTCTGGCACCAAGCATCCGTCTCTGTGAGACCCTTTTGGAGGATGCTTGTGTCAGCTGGAGATTCGATTATGGCCCCTAGTTTGCAGTCATCTGAGAACTTTGTCAGCCATAATCCCCCCGTGTTAGCCTGAAATTCAGAGAAGTATATACCAAACAAGAGAGGTCCCAGAACTGAGCCCTGTGGGATGCCACTTGTAACTGGTTTGGATTCGGACATGGCACCTGTGATTCTGACCATGTGGGTTCTATCTCTGAGCCAGTTTGCAACCCATCTTGTGATATAGGGGTTGATATTTAAGCTGGTAAGCTTATTTATGATGCCCGAGTGGGGTATTGTGTCGAAGGCTTTTGTGAGGTCCAGGTAGGCTGTGTGGACTACCTTGCCCTCATCTATGGCTTTGGTAACTGTTTCAAATAAATCAACTAGGTTTAAGAGGCAAGATCTGCCCTTAACAAAGCCGAATTGGGTAGGGTCCAGTGTCTGGAGGCTCCCAATGTCTTTGTTTATGAGTTCCATGATAACACGCTCCATAGCTTTACAGACCAGACTAGTCAGGCTTATGGGGCGATAGTTCCCAGGGTCCGTTGTGGCACCACCTTTGTGGAGTGGGACCACTGTAGCTGTATGCCATTCTTTGGGTACATATCCTGTAGTAAGGCAAAGTTTGAACAGTGACTTAATGTGAGGGTTCAGTTCTTCTTGGAGCTCGTGTAAGACACAGCCTGGGACACCGTCCGGTCCCATAGATGCTGTGTTGTTTGCTTTGGAGAGGGCAGCTTTCATATGTGCATCTGTGATGTCAGGGAGGTTACATTCAGTTGGGATAGGCATTTGCTCCTTTGGGGGAGAAGGGGGGGAGAAGTTTGCGCTGAATCTGTCTGCCAGGATGTTGGCTATGTCTGTAGGTTTGGTATATTTTGTAGCATTATGCAACAATTCAGAGCATATCTGGGAGTTTCCACCCATATTCCTGACATAACTAAAGAAGGCCTTGAGATTATCTTTAGTGTCTAGGGCAATTTTTCTTTCGAAACTGGCCTTTGATGATTTTATGAGGGATCAAAGTTTCTTGCTAATACTGATCAGAGATGCCTTTCCATTTTGGGATTTTTCTCTGTCATGTAGTAGCTTCCTCCTTCTGTTGTATAGCTTATTTATGGCCGGGGTCCACCAGACCAGTCTCCTGTTTTTGGAGGAGTGAGTCTTGGTTTTATTTGGGATAGCACGATCCATGCATTCCTGCAGGTGATCATAGAATACATTTGTAAAGGATTCTGCGGATTGGGCTGTATTATCCTCTGGCCCGGGGGCTTTGAAGGATCCCACCTCAGTCTTGAGAAGTGCAAAGTTGGCTTTTGAGAAATTTTTTACAGTGATTTCCTTGGCTGGGGGTGGGGACGGGATATGGATGTCCAGGGAAATTTGTTTATAGTCTGATCTTATCAATGAGGGGTTTATCTCTGGTGTGGAACATAGAGTCCCCATGTTGGTGATGACCAGGTCCAATATGTTGTTCCCTCTTATGGGAGTGGTGACTAGTTGTTCCATCGTGTTAGAGTTTATAAATTCAAGGAACCGTTGGGCGAGGGTGTTTGGGCGTGAGTGGTTTTCCCAGTCAATGTTTGGGTAGTTGAAGTCACCCAATAACATAGTGTTTGGAGAGACCCTCATATTCTCCAGTGTTCTCATGAATGTTAAGTGGGGTTCCTGTAATAGGGAGGGTGTTCTGTAGCAGGCTACAAACTGAAAGGCAGTTTTGCCCGCTGTTAGTTGCACATGGATGGTTTCCGATGCTTCGTGCAGTGCCACTAACCTGGAGGTGTAGGTATCTTTGATGAATATAGATACTCCCCCTCCTTTTCTGCTTTGGTACGAGTTTTGGGGCTGAAACGCATGGTATGAGTTATAACCTGGTAGTGCTGGGGTGCTATCAGGAGTCTTGAACCAGGTTTCTGTTACTGCACAGACATCGATTTTCTCCATACTGAGGAGAGCCTGGAGTGCGTGCATCTTGAGGTTTACACTTCTGGCATTGAGTAGCATTACCTTTAGTTTTTTTATCCTTGGGTTGTCTATGGAGGTGGGTTTGTCCTTTGAGCCTTGCCTAAAAAAGACACTATGGGGGTGGCAAGAGCCTTGGCCAGTATATGAAAGTCTAAGGGTGACAGGTGCAAGCCATCCCTAGTGAAACAACGTGGCTTGTCAAGCATGTCATCCCAGGCTGACAGACACTGGATCCCCTTTGAATGACACCAATACTTTAGCCAATTGTTGAAACTGATCATTTTGTCTTTATACTGTGGCATCATTCTTGGTGAGGGCAAGATGCTACTCAAGGTCAGGGTCATACCAGCCTGGGCTACATCGTCAGAGAGCCCGTTTATGTCTCTTTTCATGTAGTCCAGGGAGGTACATCTCAGGTCATTCACACCAGCATGGACAATGACGGAGTCATACTTGTGCTTGCTTTGGAGTGACCTGAGTGCTTGCATTATGTGGCGGATCCTGGCACCCAACAGGCAGCTTACAGTGACCTTCTCCTTGTTCAGCCTGGTGAGTGGGACGTCAGTGTGCCAGACAATAGAGTCCCCTATAACAAGTGTATTTGGTATGTTGTTTGGCCTTAAGGGCTGTGACTGTGAGGCACACTGATTTTGTGAGATATGTGATTCATGGGTATTGTTGAGGGGTGGCTGTTGCTTGGATATCTGCTTAGCAGGTCTTTGCTGTTTAGACAGACTTTTATTTAGAGCCTCTGTGTATGTTTTTGTGTGTTTATGTGTTGGGTATGCAGATGCAATAGGTCTGTGTGAGACTGGATTTGTGGTGCATGTGGTTACCTTTTCCTCCTGACTGACTGTGTCAGTCTTGGGTTGAGAGAGCTCAGCCTCCAGTTTGGCTGTGTAACTGCATCTCTCACATGTATTAGCGTTTGTTGGAAGGAGGAGAGGTTTGTCTGTGTACATAAGGCAATTGTAACATTGCCTCAAAATTCTCAGATTCACCAGCTGGACTGGAGAGTAACCTTGAAACTGACCCTTGGACATACCAGATTAGTATAGGGAACTGTTTTTTTACTGATCAGATTAGGGAAGGGAACTGATTTTTCACTTGATCAGGAAGGACCAATCAGGAGCCTAATACTTATGAGAAGTCAAGGAGGGTGTAGTGCTTTAGTTAGTGTTTCCTTATAAGAGCTGAGCAAGTGCAGGGTTTTAGAAAGAGAATAGAGTGATTACTTTGAGAGTTTGAACAGTTCTAAGGGAAAAAGTGAAGAGCAGACTTTGTGGAGCCTGGAATAGTTTAAACCTGTTTAGGCGGCGCTGCCCGACGCTGCTCAGTGCACACAACCGCGCAAAAAGAGAGTTGTAGGGTTTTGGGAGAGGGAGATCAAGGAGTTTAGAAATGACCCAAAATGGCCAATAAAACTACAGCTTCCAGGCAGTAACCACTCCTCCAGGGACAGGCAGGCTGTTCAGTGTCAACCACTCCCACTGGTGAACACAGAGACTTCCCTTTAGCCCAAGCAAACACTGGCCTTCTAGAAACTTCCAAACAGTTCAGAACAGCAAATCTGTAACTGAACTTTCTTAACTTTCAGAAAGTGGGAAAAAAGCAAGATTTTTTTTTCTTTTTGTTGTAGTTTAAAGGTAGCAGAGATAGACAAGCAGCAAAATAATCACAACAGTGCAATAAATGACCCCACACTTGAGTGCTAGGTCAAAATCAGGTAAAATGCAGTTTTTAGAGGAAAAAACGATTTTAAATTAACTTTAGTTTCTATTTGCTTATTTTGCATTCACAGAAATTCTGTTAAAGCTATGTGTTTAGGCTTAACATGTACATTTTATTTATCTTTTGACCACCATGTGTCCATTGTCATAAAAAAGTCCTTCTATATTGCAGAGTTATATGTGTGTAAATGCCATTGTCCACCTTTACTCAATCCTCATTAGTCCATTCATTGAGTATAATGTCCCCTTTGTCATGTATTTGTCCAGACACATACAATAACTGGAATGCCCAGAGAGATACCTTACTAAAAGGATACAAGGCCTAAAGAATGTGTCATATATGGACCATCTCAAAGATTTGTCACTATACTTGGTATCATACAGAGGTGACCTACATCTGGCATACAAGACATCCTCTGGCTCATTATTAATTGATCTACTGCACATCAGCAAGTCAAATGGAATCAGAAATGCTATGTCTAGGGATCTGAAACTCTTCTGCATCATCAACAGAATGGTTTGGAGGTACAGGTATATCTCGCAGAGGATGCCACTGCTCTGGAACAGACTCTCCATCCACATAAAACAATGTTCATCCCTGTCCATATTCAAGTGCAACTTGGATCAATGGATGGGAAACAAAAAATATACCTGCCCCCTCTAGCTCCTAAATGTTTTATCCCATGCATGGGTCCCCACAGATTATCTGTGGTATGATCCCAGTTATTCTCATTAGAGGTAATATATGATTATATTCTATGGGATGGGTAAGGCCAAGCTATCATCAAATAGGACAGATTAGTTTGTGCACCAAAAGGGAAATTGGCTAGTCTTAAAATCCTCCACAAAATCAGCTAACCTACTACTTACCTATAAAGCTATGTGCACTCCAAGATCATACCATCCTAGAGAAAAATTAATCAGAGTTTGAAAGTATTTTTTAAATCACTTTTTCTCTGAGTTAGAACAACCTTAAAATGAGAATATGAAAGTAAAGATGTTACAAGGGTGGAAACACTTCACATGCCAGGTATAGGGAGCATGCCTGTTTTGTGGGTTGCATGCTACTTTGTGTGAACATCTACTTAGCTCAAGCACATGCTTAAAACGTGTGTTTTCTAGTTAAGAGGTTTTGTCCTTCTATATATGGACAGATGTGGTATGTTTTGATGTTGCATAATAGATGCTACAAATATAATAATTAGGAACAAAACCCTGATATCAATTAATGCAAACTGAAAAGTACATTTTAGAACACAAGCCTTTGCTTGGAACTTCAATATATTCACTAAGCTGCATTGTTCCAAAAGGAAAGAGCTGGACAACTAATAAACTATGAACCAGGAACAAGGTATGAGGTAAAAAAAGTATATTAAAAAAACAAAACGACAAAAAAAGAAAAAAACAAAAAGCCACCAACCACAATGTACAAGATTAAAATTTTAATTGAGCACATTCACCCTCAACTAAATTACTGGACTCAATCAGAATGACTAATGAAGCAAACTAACAAATTTAAATATATGCGATGTCAAAGTTTAAAGTTCATTACATTAATATATAGGCCAAATAAATAATATTGAAAATTAGTGTTTAAAACTTATAATAGCATCAAACTAATAAAATAATAAATTGCACGTGTCTACAAAAAACGTATCGTCTATAACCTCTCAGTTTCAAAAACACTTTTTGTAAGACATTGTAAAGTGATGGCAAACCTTTTGGGTTCAGCTTGTCAAAATTTCAGAAAATGCCTACTCTGTTGGTGTGTCAACCCACAAAAAAATAATATATATATATATATATATATATATATATATGGCTCCCCTTCATAATATCGAATTACTGAATGCTTGAAAGTCAGTAACTTGAAATTATAAAGTCGAACCAACAAAAATCCCAAAACCCACAAGCATGAAAACAAAAAACCCCGAACATACAGAACACATACACCAAACAACACGCACACCGTACAACCCACATAACATAAACTACAAGCCCTACACTACATGTACACAGGGGGGGCAAGCCCCCCTGCAACCCGCACATGGGGGGCTGTGCCCCCACACCCCCCTACTTATATTCTAACTCCGAGATTGCACTAATACACAAAAAAAAAAAAACACCACACAGACATTTTAAACTGCCTCACACACACACAAATACATCGGTTCATAGATAAGCACTAAGCTAACTGCCCTTGTGAGCCATTTTAAGCCTAGCCAATTATCCCTTATGAGACTCAAACTCTGCACCTTGTGCTTGCAAGGCAAACACCTTAACCATTAGGCCACCCTCCCAACCCCACATCAAGCAATCACACTCATACTCCCACCTCCCTACACTAACCCACACGCACAACTTACAAAACACACACATACACTCACTTACCTTCACTTCCATAAAACATCCCAACTCACACACTTCCCATCCCGTAGCTGACATGCATAAGTGTGAATTTGAGATATTTGAATTTGCTCTTCTGCATTTTCGACCTTGCAGTCACGAGTTACTGAATTTTGAGCATTCAGTAATTCGGGATTGTGAAGGGGGACCATATATATGTATATATATATATATATATATATATATATATATATATATATATATATATACACACACACACACACACACACACACACACACACACACACACACACACACACACACACACACACATACATACATAAATAAATAAATAAATAAAACAGCATAGCTCTCAAAGCACAGGGATAAATCTCAGGATCAGGGACAAATCTAGAAATAAGAGACATGGACAGTTTTAAACTACTAGCACTACTAATCTGAGACACTGACAGAAAAAAATGAATGTGAATTAATATGCATTTTCTGAAGGAAAATAAGTCTATAGGTCTAATTATTGTCATGATTATCACCTACACCCCATGAAAACAGCATTTATTTTCCCTTAGAAAGCCTGACCATATTATAACTAGCTATACTGCACCACATTCAAATATGTAGGTAGAACACTTCCTTTACTAGTATTGTTTCTATATGCTCCCCAATACCCTCATTATTTCTTCCATCTCTCTCTTTTACAGTAGACTTCCAGATTGTACCCCAACTTACAGAATAATGTTGACATACTATTATACACGGAAATCACACACTTACAAAAGTTAGCAGACTAGTCAACAATATCTTATGTTTCACTTACTAATCATCCTCTGTGTACAATAGAATTGTTTACAGCTACAATAAAAATCAAACTATGTTTTAATATCTCATTATACTATTCATTGATCGTGTGTTTGTAAAAAAATCAACTTCCCTCTTCCCCCTTTTTGCATCAGCATATACAACATATTTAAATAATGTTTTCTCTCACTTTCTGCTTTTTGACTATCACATGTTGTACTATTAGGCCTCCAACTCTATGTTGAAGTACTGTTTTATATATTTTGTGTTTGTGTTATGTTTGCACTTTTTGTATTTTGCATTTTTATATTTTTGTATTGCAATGTATATTTTTTTCTTATTGAAGCTTTTCTCCCCAGGCCTCTGTTTAAAACAGGCAACCTGCCCAGTCAGACTTATCTGGTAAACAAATGTAAATAAAATAAATAAAATAAATTATTAAGTGTAAAAAGTCAACAGCTTCAGGAGGGATCAAGAGGGACAGTTGAGAGGAATGTAAAACAGTACACTCCTAGAAATGCAGACTACTTGCGCTTTGCAGAAGTGTAGCCACAAAGAGAAAACAATGTCAGCACTGCCCTTTGCAGACTCTGTTGAGACAGTATACTGAAATAGTTAATAACTTCCTAACCCCTGCAGCAGTGTTGTTGAACTGGCACCTGGCACAAAATACTTCAATGCACTTGACATAAACATTGAATGCAAAAGCAGTTTCTTTGGGTGTTGATGAATGCTGGAGTGCCACCCAAAATGTTGTGGCATGTCACCTTTGACACACATGTCATAGGTTCGCCATCACTGACCTAGTAAATGATCTGCTTCAACTATTATCTACTACTTGGTTTCTCTAACCTCTAAACATTTTTTTAAATCACCACCCTGATAATCACAAGGTTCATAGTCTAAAATGCTAAAATAAAATTTACATTTGTTGCAGATTAAAGGATGCTTACCAAGTGAGTTGTTGGTATCTTTGATTTCTATTACATGTACTTTGATTCTTCTGTATAGTCTATGAGTGGTCATGCCAATGTAAAAACTACTGCAGGGTTCACATATAGCAAAGAAAACAACTCCTACAGAGTTACAATTGTGATGATACCTTGTCGGAATTGTACTCTTAATATCTGAATGAAATATATATGGACCTGTCAGAATGAACCTGCATACTTCACATTAGACACATATACCCCTTGGTTTTCATTTTAATGGTAAATGCACTATTGTTTCAATTTTTTTTTCTAACATATTTTTTCAAGTTCATGGGCTTTTTGTATTTAAATCTATTTACTGTTTTTTTACTGTCTCTAGAAATCTATTTACTGTTTTAAATAAATCTATATTCCCTTTCAGGACATTCCAATTATTGGATATAATATTCCTTATACTCATAATTCTAAAGAGATGTCGAGGTACATAGAGTGCCCACAAAACCAAATCTAAAACCCAAATATAGGTGCATCTACAGGGGGTGCATTGTTCGGGCATCTCTTGGTTTCAGAACTGACACTGCATGCCAGATGACTCTGCTCCCCTTTTAAATAAATACTCCCACTAGGTCTTTAGTACACAAAAGTATAGAGTAGGAGATGTACTCTGTGACATGCTCATCAAAACCCTTTGTGGCAGAAATGAACAGCTATTACCCCATGATTTATCTCATCCCCGATTGTCTCCTCCAGTAACCTTGATAAACAGTTAGTCAATTTTTTCTTTATTTTATGCCACAAAGTCACCTTCTTTTCCCTGTTTTAATAGACTACTTTTACCTCATATTTTTCAGCTTGTTTTTCAGGAATTTTGGATACTACCTAAAATAATGGTAAGACAAAATTGCAAAATTGGGAAAACTTTAAATATTGAATAGACTTTAAAAGTTAAAAGAACAACAGGTTTTCATCAACATGCATTTTCAGGGGAAATATGAAATTCCATTGTCTGGCATTACCAACTAACTAAAATCTTTAGTTATTTACCAGGGTATCAAATGTTTATGAACAACAGAACAAAAAAATTAGGGTAAATCAGTGGCATTCAGCAAAATCAAGGCAGATGAGAAGTATGCTTCACCTCCACATTCTTCTTCCAAAAGCTGACTGTTCAAGAAGTAACTGACAACTGTCCACTTATGGATACACAGGTTCAGATGGTCTCAACTCCAATTTTCTAGAAACCTGTGGTACTATTACACATTTAACACACAATCGGTTGGCATTAACCAGTGGCTTATTTCTTACATGTTAAGGATATCACACCAATACCTCTATTCAAAGAAGGGAAAGAATGCAATCTCCTCTTTCTTACCACATTTTGTCCCATAGCACATCTTTTCATCTATTTCTCCTACTACTACTACCAAAAACTGTAGAAAGAACTGTATTCTCCTATCTGACATCTCTTCTTGTCAAGTTGACCTTCATTATTACCAATATAATCTCTTCAGAAAGTGGAATAGTAACTTATCTGCTACACTCTTTCTAATTAATCATGTTCTCATTATAATGGATCCACAGAACTTTCATGATACAGCCTTTAGCAGCCCGATTAAAGCTTTTGATTGACTCTTACTCTCCCTTGCAAACATTATCTTGGCCTAACCCACGTCTTAGTTGTATTTCTAAAATATTTAAGAAAATATTATATAAGCAAATCATTAAAAGTCTATTCAGCATCCATCCAAATGGCTTCTGTAATGCATTTATTACAACTACAGCTCTGTTTACTAGCACAGGTCCAGTTTATAGCAACATTAATGATAACCTCAAAACTACCAAAGTCTGTATTGATATGACTATTTTTTGAGACAGTTGATTATAACCTTGTATGTCTCAAATAGCAAGGCTTGGCTTTGGAAACAATGTAATCACCCCATTCTAAAATGACTTAAAGAGTAGATATTTCAGTACTTTTTTAATAACTCATTCTCTGATATTGGTACATTAAAGACTGGAGTATCACAAAGATGTGTCCTTGGCCCTCTAGTTTTGTTATTATTCTTCAATGACCTCACATATCACATTCACATTCTTAATCTAGTCATATATACAGATTCCATTCTGCTATTTGAAATTTGTAAAGCAGAAGTCAACAATCAGAAAAAATAAGAAAAAAGAGAAAAAAACTGCAATCTAAATTCTTACTACTTTGTTCCTGGCTAACTGACAACAACCTCTTGATTAACCTGAATTAAACTAATGCCAAGCTGCTCTCTACCTTCTGTAAATTACCAACTCTAATTCAAATTATTATTAAGGACAAAAAGGATCAATAGCATCCCTAAAATAAAAATATCTAAGTCTGAACCTTGATCATTCCATAAAATTGAAGACCCATACTTAATTACAAGTAAAGTGCAATCCTATTTTAAATTTCGCTATAGAACCTCCCACCTTCTCAGTCACTCAACTAGGACCACCAATGCAAGAAAGTTATGATTCCAAAGTTTGAATACAATCTAATAATTCCCTGCTCTGCCTACAGTACATAAAAACTGCAAATTATGGAAAATAACATTGGCGGGATTGCTCTCCCAGCAGATATGTAGACACTTCATGGTATGTCTAACAAATTTCAGCTAGCTAGGTATCCCCAACCATGCAACACTCCTTCTTCAATCACTCTTTTTTAGAATCTTAAAGTTAGGTTATTGCTTTAATTTGAGCTGCAAGCAAACCATAAGGGATCCAAATTATTTCATAAGACATACAGAAGAAGACATACTCACCTTAAGGAGACCACCTTTCAGAGCTACAATAAGTGAAAGAGTTTTTGCTAGGACTGATCCTGTCACCTGGAATAACCTACACTCAGTAGAAAAATATCTCCAATCTTTATTAGAAATTATAAATCAAAAAAGCTTTAAAAGCCCACCTTGGAAATAAAGCATAGTGTTCTTCCTTTTGAGACACCGGTTAAATTAAATTGCATTCTCCTAGTTTATAACTTGTTCCTTCCCACACTTTTACTACAATAAAAAGTCGAGTTTTTATCACATCATACACAGAGTACTTATACCTTTATTATGTGATGATCCTGTTATATAGTACTATACTTGTCAACTGATTTTTGCAACACATACAGTTCACAACTGTACATATTTTATTTCAAACTGTCTATATTTGGGTGTTATTATTTTTGTACATTTATTCCTCTGGGTCATATCTGAAACAGGTCTGTTGACAAGTTCATCCACCTGGTTATCAAAATATTAAGTAAATAAATAAAACTTACTACCATCAGCATGCCTTCAATGCAGGTACACTCATCTCATCAATGCTTTTCCAAAGTAAAAAGAAGAAAACTCCCGTCATCCACTGTTTATCCTTGGAATCCCAGAAGGTTTCATATTTGGTCCATTATTGTTTATTATTTATTTTTCATTAAAGCTTTTAGGATCAAACTCCATAATATGCAAACATTATTTTAAAATAATGATACTGAGACCTGAACTTTGAATTCATTCTACACCTGCATTAGCTGCATACTTGAAAATTACCTCATGGAATTCACTCTTGGTTCATTTCATTAGCTTTAATATTAATTATGCTGAAGCCTGACATCATGCTCTTCAGCACAACTAAATACCTATTCCAGCTAGTTAGTGTTGTATTACTTCAGTATTTGGGTGGAACATTACATCCTGTGCAGCTCTTTGATGTATCAATGTTTCATTCTAAGTTTACAACCTAACTTCCCATATTTCAGTTATATAACTTCAGACTAAAGTGTATCATACAAACCAGCTGTAGAATCTCCCATCTTTTAGAGCATAAGGCAAGAAGCACCAATGCAAAATGTGTATTTCTGCCCACACTAAAGAAAAGACTAAACTTGTGAATACAGAATCATACACTGACTGCAACAGAATCCAAACACAAGTAAAGTATATATATATATATATATATATATATATATATATATATATATATATATATATATATAAAGGAAAACACAAAGATCAATGCATGTAAGGTTCAAGTAAGGCACCCTTTATTACTTGCAGCAAGGAGACAAAGCATGTAAGTACAAGGTTTGTCTGATTTTCCATAGTTCAGCATGTTGTTCTTATACATTTTTCTGCATGTACACAAGAAGATATTGTTAGATTTACTGCTAACATAGTCAGAAAATTGCTGTCTTGCAAGAACATGTTTGAGAAAAACAACCTGGCCTTGGGCTTATTTCAGCCCTCCCTTGTTTCTCACACTCCTTCAGCTGTCCAGTTCTTGATATGATACATTTGCCTAGGGTCAAGATACAACCCTGGCCTCAATACACATTCTGCTGACTATTGTAGACTTTCAGGCATCAATTGTTCTTTTATCAAGGTCTCCTGCAGCTGCACATATTTCACACAGAATATGCAGAATAAACGTATTAATTTCTTTTTAACCCTAAATGCATTTAAGCTTGCACATTGCAGTTATACATTTTCTTAACATTTCCCCCCTTTTAATACTTTATTCTACCTTCAAAACAAGCATAAACAGTTTTTCTTCCCATAACCATTTCCTACTTAGGATTTGCAGTTAGAGAGTCATTCAGTTTAAGCCTGTGAAAGCATTTTTTTTTCAGTTTTGAGTAATTCTTCGAATTCACCATTCTGATATAAAGTTTCTGAAACTGAAGCGTCTATGATATTCTTAAGTAGTCCTTTCATACAGGGGATGCAGCAGCATCCACACACCATCAGTAAGGCTACCCCTACACAGATGGCACTCAGAATGTTCATCAGGACGCTGCCCCAAACCCCGAACCATTTCTGGAAAAAGTCTGTCAATGGATTTGGTCCTGGTTTGGTCATGGTCAACACCTGCTGAATTATTTCAAGATGGCTGTCTATCTTGTGTTTGTTGTCAGGAATAAATGAACAGCACTCCTCCTGGATTAAAGCACACATACCTCCTTTCGCCACTAGGGTGAAATCAAGAGCCATGCGATTTTGAAGTACCACTTTTCTCATGGCAGTTAGTTCATCGGTTACCTATTCTAGGGCAGAAAAGGTTGCATTACTCATTATTTCAAGAAGTTTAGATAGTTTTCTCAGCTCCCAGATCAATTTCATTGCTCCATATGCTGGTATTATGCCTGCCCACGATATGACGTCATCACCCCGATCCATGTGCGATAGTCCTTTGCTATTCCCATGGCCTAAATCATGATAGTATTTCCAGGGTGCATCGATTTGTCCCACTGGATTAGCAGGCTTCTTGATTTCTCAGACATTCCAAATTTTCCCTTGAAGTAAGACTGCCGTGTGTCATATAGCCGGAACCAAGTATCCCAAAAAACAGCTACCGGCCCAGTTTTCAGGTAGCCATTTATATGCTTTTCTTCCGCATATAAAGTAACAATTTTCTACTTTAGTGGTAACTTTACAATAAACATACCCTTGTCCTGCCTGAAACATTTTTTTGTCAATTATTGACAGTTGTTTGTAGAGAACAGAATCATGTTTTACTTCCTTGATTGTTCTATACATCAATTCAAAAAACGAATCATAGTTTGTGTTGCAATAAGATCCAGTGTTATTAGGTTTAGTGTAGCATCTACATGGAACTGTTGCATTGCAATGGCTCCATCCTACCCTGACTGTATCATTCTTATGAAAACACACAGTTCCCTTTTGACGAATAGACAAGTGTAGTGCTACTTTATCTTCTGATGTGACATTCAATGTGTCATGAATCTTCTGATGTGACATTCGATGTGTCATGAATTAGGTTTTCCCAGGTCTTATTAGCCCCTAGGGGAACTGAAGTTAGCAGTAATCCCCCATATGCTGTTGGTAGAGCTGTGCAGACCCAGCAGTTTGAAACATTGAAGGTTTCAGCATACACGTATTTGATTGCCTGGTAAGTATTGAAATTCGGGTGCCACTCACGCTTACTAAATTCTACTTGCGTAACAGAGAAGAGAAATGGCCATAACAAAAAAGATTATTGTTACCATGATGATCAGTAGGATGGTCATGCAATATTTCTGTGGAAATGGTTGTTCCATATTGTCTCTGTCTTCTCCGGTTCTTCCAAAAGATATTTTCTTGATTCAGTCATTTTACTTGGACACGTGATCTTACTCTCTGCCCTATAGGACCTTAGCACCAAAAACTGCTTCACTGGGTTTGAGATGGATCAGTTCCTATTGATCTGACCCCCCTTTGTAGCCAGACTTTTGTGCTTAGGGTCCCGATGGAGAGGTAAGGTCCTTGTCCAGTTCAAAGTTTCTCACCAACTGCAAGTGTGTCAGATGTATCCATGAGGCCCGTTCTGCTATCTTGACCACAGTAGGTGTTGAAAGAAGCACCTGGTAGGGACCTTCCCGCTTTGGCGATGCCCAGTTCTTTCGCTTCATGATTTTAATCCACACCCAGTCTCCTGGCGTCACTGTCACTTCCAATGTTTCGGCTTGTTTCTGACCTGAAACAGAATTAAACTGCAACAGATGTTTAGAACTCAACAACTTTTTCATATATTCAGCTAGTGTAAAATCAGCTTCCTGATCTGATGACATGAAAGGTTTCCACTGGGGTGTGTAATAAGCCCTTCCTTACAGCTTTTCAAAAGGAGTCAGTCCTTTTGCTGTAGGGATAGTACTCATGCTCAACAGTGCCAGAGGTAAACAGTACAGCCAGGTTTTCCCCGTTTCAGCTATCAATTTCCTTAGTTTGCTTTTTAGTATACCATTATGCCTTTCAACCAGCCCTGCAGACTGCGGATGATATGCACAATGATTTTTTAGAGAAATGCCAAAAAACTTACTCAGCTGCTGTATAGTTTGATTTACAAAGTGCGTACCATTGTCATTATAGATTTTTTTCCGGAATACCAAACCTAGGAATAATGTCCTTAACAAGTACCTTTGCTACTGTAGCTGAATCTGGATTTTTGGTTGGAAAAGCTTCCACCCACCAGGAGAACATATCTATAATGACAAGGCAGTACTTCTTGTTTTCACATTTGTTTGGTTCTATAAAATCCATACAGATAGTGTGAAACGGATATGGTGGTGTGGGAAAACTCCCTCGCTTAGGCTTTATCGCCCCCTGTGCATGGTGTTTGTTACAGATCTGACACATTAAACAAATTTTTTTAGAATATTTTTTAAATCCGTATGTTATGAACACCTGGTTCACCAGCTGTATCATTCCCCCCTGTTGAGACATGGCACTGCCCATGGCTCAACAATGCCGCATAGTGGAACAATTTAGAGGGTAGCATTGGTTTTCCCTCCTTAGAGATGTACAGCCGTTTATCGAGCATTGCTCCTCGTTTCATCCATTGCAGTTTTTCTGCTTGTGTAGTGAGTGTCTGCATTGTTTTTAACATATCTAAATTCAAGGTTTCAGAGGGTTGTAACTCCTTATCTAGAAGGAATACTTCTGTAGCTGCCTGTTTTGCAGCTGCATCAGCTCTCGCATTACCTTTTGAAATTATGTCCTGTTGTTTAGTATGAGCTGTACATTTGCAAATAGCTAACATTTGAGGCAATTGAATAGATTCTAAAAGATCTAAAATAAGTTGTGCATGATTTATAGGTTTGCCAGTAGATGTTATCATTCCTCGGTTTTTCCACTGTTGTGCAAACACATGTACAGTGGAAAAAGCGTATTGGCTATCAGTGAAGATGTTTACACATTTATCCTTTGCTAAGGTACATGTTCATGTCAGAGCAATCAATTCTGCTGCCTGTGCAGATAAATGATGCGATAAAGATTTTGCTTCTATAACTTCAGTATCAGAGACTACTGCATATCCTACTAGATTCTGTCCTGCAGGGCCCCTTTTGCACAAGCCATCTACGTAATATGTCACCTCGGCATTATCCAAGGGGACATCCGTAAGGTCTTTCCTAGGTAATGTCTTCTGCTCGATTATTTGCAGGCAGCGATGTGGTATGCCGTCTGCAGGAGTTGGGAGCAGGGTAGAAGGGTTTAAGGTCGTACATCGTTCAATTGTCATATGAGGTTGGCTCAACAATATGGTCATGCAGGAAAGATGCCTAGCAGGAGAGAGCTATGCTAATTTTTCTTGAATAAAATAATCGCGACCGCATGAGGTACCCTTAGAGTGAGTGGATGAAACAAGACTACTGAAGCCAAAGCCTGCACTGCTATTGCTGCTGCGACTATTGCCTGCACACAGTGTGGCAAAGATATTGCCACTGGGTCTAATTGTGATGAATAGTACACTATGGGACGTTGCTTATCCCCATGTTGTTGTGTTAGTACTGATGTCATATAACCCTGCTTGCAATCTACAGTCTGGAAAAAACGCTTATGGTAATTAGGCAAACCCAGAACTAGAGAGGAGGCCATTAACTGTTTCAGCTTACAGAAAGCAGATTCTGCCTCCGTTGTCCATTGTAACAAGTCTTGCACTGCCATAGGTGTCTTGTAAATAAGGTCAGTTAAAGGTGCAGATTCCAAGGCATAGTTTGGAATCCAGCTTCGACAAAAATTAGTCGTCCCCAAGAAGGACATAATTTCCTTCTTGGTGGTAGGCTTCGGTGCCTGCAAAATTGCCACCTTTCTGTCCTCATCTAAAGTTCTACCTCCCTTGAATATTACATATCCCAAGTACTTTACCTGTTTTTTCCAAAGTTGCAGTTTGTTCTTATTCACTTTGTGTCCCTCAGCAGCTAGAAATTGTAGAAGTGCTACTGTATCTTCCCTGCTATCCTGCAGGGTGGGGGCTGCTAATAGAATGTCATTGACATAAAGTAAGACCTGACTACCCTTTGGTGGGTTAAATCCTGCCAGGTTACTTGACATTTCTTGTGAAAATATAGTAGGGCTCTCACAATATCCCTGTGGTAATCGCGTATATGTTTATATTTTTCCTTGAAACGTGAATGCAAACCAATACTGGCTGTCTGGGTGTATTAGTATTGAAAAGAATGCATTACTAATGTCTAGCACAGAGAAATATTCTTGTTGAGGTTTTAAGTCATTCAACAAGGTGTGTGGATCTGGCACTATAGGTGCCCTTGGTATTACTGCGTCATTTACAGCTTGCAAATCCTGAACCATACACCATTCTCCATTGGTTTTTTAACTGGAAATAAAGGTGTATTACACGATGAATCAGGGGATTCTACTAGAACCCCTCCCTTAAGTAATGCTGCTATGATAGGTTTTATTCCTGCCTCTGCATCCTTTCTTAAGGGATACTGTCTCTTCTGTGGTCTAAACGCTGATTTTGGCATAATACTAACTGGACCTGCAGTATGGATAAGTCCTACATCTGATTTTCCTGCTAACCAGAGGGTCTCTGGTATATCTCGTAAGGCATTTTCTTCTTCTGTCAACAGGAGTATCCATCAGCTGTCTCCGCAAGACTGCAGATGTACAGCTGGGTTAGCTTTAGTCACCCAATTCAATTTTTGCACTTGTATTCCCTGTCCTGACAACTCCAGTTCTGTTTCTTTTTCCCATCTTGTAACTTTCTCCCCTAGGTCTGCCCACCGTATGTTTTTATTCTTGGTCAGGCTAACATGGTAGTCGACTGGATTTATAAAGTGTCAAAAACTCCTGGGGCAGTGAACAGCTGGCTACACTATTCCCTTCTGCATCCCAGTATAAGTTTCTCAGTACCAATCTGTTTGTACGATGCTTAAATAATTCTTTTTCATACTCATTATCAGGCCCTGGTGTGTTACAAAAATACAGGGTGCAATGCAGCAGGTGCTGTTTATCAATGTCCAGGGAGGCAAACTTACGGATGGCTATGTTCATCAGTTCATTGGTCACAGTCCCTGGACCAGTCGTAACCAGGTCCTGACTGTACCAATAAAACATTTCACCCCCCGATTGAACCATAAAGGTGTTGGTTCATCGCTGCGCTTCCATGCCCTGCATAGCTGGAACCACCGCTATGCCAAATAACTGCATAAGATCCCTGTCCAAGAGATTTACTGGGCATTTTGCAGAAACTACAATCTTACTTCTTTGTGTTAATCCTGAAACAGGATCTGTTATGGTGATATTGCGGGAGAGGTGCTCCCGGTATAGCTGCCCATTTGCTGCTTTGACCAATATATAATCAGGTGACTCTGAATTGTCTGGTAATTTGGATGGGTGTATCAGGGTCCATGATGCCCCTGAATCACACAAAAATTTAACCTCACTGCCTTCTACTAAAAGTGTAACTTCCGTTTTTGTATTTGCTAAATAGAGCTCCAGGCTCAATAAAGCTAAATCTAGTACTTTATCTTCTCCTGAACAGTCATTAATTTCCTGTGCTTCCTCTACTTCCCTTTTCACATCCTTGTTTGTCCTTTCTCTACTGGTCTCTTCTTGTGATTCCTGACTATCATATAGTCAGTCCTCACCTTCTTTATCTTCCGTTGTTGCCTTCTTATTTTTCCTGCAATCCCTTGCTAAATGTCCCTTTTTAGCACATTTAAAACATTCTCCCCTTTTCTTGCGTCCTTCAAAGTCTTCTGATCGCTGATCAGATTGTCTACCTCCCTGTGCATTTTTCCTGCCCTTTTTCCCGGGGTGCACTACATAAACTTCTGCTCCATCTTCTATGGAAAATACCTGAGCCTTCTTCTTCTTTTTGCTATTAAAATGCCTTTCAGCATGTCTAGCATATTTGAGTAGTAAATGTAATCTGCTCATTCAATGGTCAACCATGTGTTTTGTAATGAAACTGCTTATAGGTGTACTACTACCTTTTAGAAATGCATTCTTTAACTGCTGTTCATATGGGGAATCTTGTTTTTGATCTTCGGGAACCTGCATTCCACAGTGGTTGTTAAAACATTCTAACAGTCTAGCAAAGTATTGGTCAACTGATTCGCCCTCCTGCTGGACACACTGATTAATGCAAGTCCAGTCTGCCCTAGGTTTCCATTTCTCAGTGATGCGGTCTGTAAGTCCCTTCACTCTAGTGTCTAATTCTGCGTTGCTGTGTGGAAGACGTTTTTGTGCAGTGTCACGAGGATTCCAGTTGCCACAAATCATGTACCAATCTGGTCCTACAATCTGTCAAACTACTTTTTCTATCTCTTCCCCATTTAAGTTATAGCTTAGCCTCATTCCTTGCAAATCTTCCAAAAATTTTCTGAAATTAAGTTTCGGATGGGGAATCCCTTCTGTAGCTTTCCGGATATCTTCCGGAGTCTAGGGTCTATACACTAAGATAGTCGGAGTCTGATCTTCCTGTCCTGCCTGAGGGTTCAAACTTCTGTAAGTGGGCATATTTCTTCTTCTACAGGTTGTGTATCCTTAACTACCTGCCATAATTCAGAGCCTTCTTTTTGATTATTTCCCTTTGTTCGGGACCTAGTTTCGATGGGATCTCTAACTTTAGCTAATTTCAATTTTATAATGTCCCTATCTCTAGTGAGCATAGGATATAATGGGAGTGGGTCAATCTCTCCACTTGCTCCGTACTCTGGTAAAGAAGGGGAAGGCGGAGGTGCCGATGCCACTACCAAGTTATTGTCTTCCTTATCTAAAAACATTGTCTCTGAGTCTTTGTTCTTTTGGTCTCTGTGGTTTGCTTCCTCCAGCCACCTGTGTGCCTGGGGAATTCCTAACTGTCATTGTTTTTTAACTTGACCCTTAGAATCAGTTTTGAGTTGCTTGATAAGTTTGATAAGTGAGGATTTTTCTAATTTACCGTCAAATTCATACTTAATACCCATTTTGAAAAGTATTTAATATTGTCTGCGCGCTGTGACTGCATATATTTTGCATCTTCCGTTAACGGTGGATTTCCGGGTGTCTTTGCACAATTATTACCCATTTTTCCCTATTTTGTTTGCTACGTAGACTGTTCAGAAAAATATTATCTGATGCCTTCAGATTTTTACGTGTACCACAGATTTTGTTAAAGTCTCTTCAGAATGACTGTCTAAAGCCTACTGATCTGTTTCACCTGATCTATGACAAGATTGTACCCTTTCTATCCCTGACTGTAAGAAAACACAATCTGACAGAAATAATACACATCTAGTCCCTGATCTTGAAACAGAAAAAATAGATTCACCTTACCTGAGCCCACATGATTGATCGCTGATTCACGGAAAACCTGTCCTTCAGTTGCAGATCAGAAAGTGGCTGGCCTCTTTTGACGACAATTCAGTTGGAGGACTTTATACATAAGAAGAACCAATTTGGTTTCTTCCCCGTACGGTTTCAGCCACCTGGCCGTCTGATCTGAGGTGAAGTGAGGGTTTCCGGTCCGAAGGACCAATCTGTAAAGGAAAACACAAAGATCAGTGCATGTAAGGTTCAAGTAAGGCACCCTTTATTACTTGCAGCAAGGAGACAAAGCATGTAAGTACAAGGTTTGTCTGATTTTCCATAGTTCAGCATGCTGCCCTTATATAGTTCTCTGCATGTACACAAGAAGATATTGTTAGATTTACTGCTGACATGGTCAGAAAATTGCTGTCATGCAAAAACATGTTTGAGAAAAACAACCTGGCCTTGGGCTTATTTCAGCCCTCCCTTGTTTCTCACACTCCTTCAGCTGTCCAGCTCTTGATATGATACATTTGCCTAGGGTCAAGATACAACCCTGGCCTCAATACACATTCTGCTGACTATGGTAGACTTTCAGGCGTCAACTGTTCTCTTATCAAGGTCTCCTGCAGCTGCACATATTTCACACAGAATAAGCAGAATAAACATATTAATTTCTTTTTAACCCTACATGCATTTAAGCTTGCACATTGCAGTTATACATTTTCTTAACAATATATATATATATATATATATATATATATATATATATATATATATATATATATATATATAAAACTCCTCCTGTCTCAAGCACTATGTCACCTTCACTAGCCAGCAGTTTTTGCAATGAGTGGAAGAATCAACCTATCTTCCATTCCCTCTTCTTGCACCAGCTTTCTATTAGAATGCTTCACAAAATCATTCTTTGAATGAGAACTTACTATGGGATATTTCAGTTTAATAACTGTCTCCATTATTCATTCATACATGGCTGTTAAGGTAAATATTTTTTCTACATCCCTGTACAAATGTGAAGTCCAGCTCATAGACTGATACATTTACCTCTTTGCTGCAAAACCATATAGCGGTTTGATTTGAATTATCGTTATATTGTGACTGCATTGTTACAATGTGGGACTCCTACTGTATTATTTCTTCTAAGTTACTAGTTTTAATTTGTAACAAAATAGTAGCTAAACATGGATCCTAGAGCACATTCTACCTACTCAAAACAAATACAAAAGTGAATTTTACATATTGTCTTCTGTGTCAGTAACTCTACTTTTCTTCATGGTAGATTGCAATGTTGCTTGTCCTTATAGTAGATTGTTTGGATAACTTCCATGTATTTGCTTTTCACTAGTGTTTTCTCTTTTATGAATAATACATGTTACTGTATTCTCATCCCAAAGCTGAGATCCCCTGAAATTGTTTATTGCCTCCATGCAAGTGCTTTGCTTTTGTTTGCATTGACACTGAAATGCCAACACCTTGGTAATGTAATTGGTTTTATTACCAGGTTCTGTACTGCCTCTATATCCTCTCTGGGGTCCATCCTTTTACTGACTCTATGTATCTTCTTTTTTTTTAACATTGCTTACACAGTACATCCTCTTATAGTGTATTTTAATTTTCCAAGATAGTTTTGACCTAAAGGTATTAGAAAGTTACATTAATTGATACTAGAAATAAAACATATTCTTTATGGATTTGTTTGAAAATCAGTGCTGCAATATTTCCTTACATTTATCAGTAAAAGAATTAACACTCTATACTCCCAAACCTTGAGAGACAGTGCTGATGGGAACTCTATGCAAATATACTAAACTTGGGGAGTGAGGTTGAACTTCTTGGTATGTTGTACTTAAAGGACAAACGCAGCCAAAAGATGAACAAAAATGTCATCAGATCTTCACCTTTTCTGCCATGCTTGCGTCCTTGAATCATTCTTTAATAGTTATTATTGCTTTGCAGTTTCGTATACCACAAATTGGTCTGATGGGGTGGGGCTGCCATGCTATGCGGCTTTGTCATACAGTCAATATTTTAACCGGTCTGATGTAAATTTATAGGTATCAAAACCTTACTGTGGTAAAAAGAAGAACATTTCCTGTGCTTATATCTGTCTAGTAACTTTCAGCGAGAGTAACTTGATTTTGTACTTCAAAAAAATAGAGAATTGGTTAATCTCTTTCAAGTTACATAGTTTAATTTTTATCATTAGACACCTCATATATAGTATTTTAAATTATATTCAAATACTAATCATGAAACAGTGTATTTAGTCATTTTTTGTTCAAATTCAGAGTTAGAGTTCTAGGTCACACTTTACAGTTGAGGGGTAAATATGGTACTGTGTCACACATACAAAATGACTGGCTGCCATCATTACCTCTGTTTTAAACTTGTTACTCACTCTGCAACTGGAATAAATGACTTGCCTAATTAGTTTGTTTTCTTCACAGAATTAAAGTATGAAATACAGTTACCCATTAATCCCATAAACCTATGTAATGTCACAAATTATGCAACAAATGCCAAAAATAAATATTTATCTACTTATTTATTTATTGACATTTGATTTAAAATAAATCTTATATTGATGTGTAGCGGAAGACCTTCATTGACAAATTTGTAAGAATACTATTTGATTATCTATGACTTCTGCGGTGGTGCAGCGGTAACATTGCCTCACAGCAAGAAGTTCTCCCGTTCGATTCTCGGCTGGAGTGCGGGGAGTGCCTTCTGTGTGGAGTCTGCATGTCCTCCCCGTGGTTGGGTGGGTGTTCGAAAGACATGCATAAATAGGCGTGCCTTAGTTGAAGGTTGGATGTCGAGCTGGCACCTCGGCATTCGTGAAAACCTACTGCCAATCATTAGCGGACCAGAGTTCTGCTGTGGCGAACTCTAACCGGGAAAAGCCGAAAGACAGCAACAACTATTTGATTATCTATTCTTTGTATATAGTACTTTTGCACTGGATTAAAGAAGTACCTCATAATGACAGAGAAGGTGTTATTTGGGTACAACTGCTCTTTAATTCAGGAAGGCAATTTCTGTATTTTCTGCAAAGGGCTGGAAATTTCATTAATTCTAAATTGCCTGCTGATATGTCTGAACTGCTATTCAGCAAAGTTATCTTCATTCAGGTGTTACACTGCCAACATATTTAGACAATTCCTTTCTATCCCAGTCACATAATTTCAGCATTTTAAATGAAAATAATCACTTGCGTTCCTCAGCAGCTTGAGATAACTGTCATGATCCATGCTAGTCTGCAGTCCAATTTTGTATTTCATATAGATGCAGGTAAATTCCAAGTAGAGAAGCACACTTTATTGGCATCTATATCCTTACACCGATAACTTAGCTATAGTGTCATCTATACCTGTCAGGTAGTGGTGCCATAGCAAGAATGAAGTTCTGAAACCCTCTGTGGATGATACGGTTACTTCAGAAGTTTGAACATCCTGCTGCTGTTGTCCTGCCCATAATGTCGTTTTCTTTATGAATTTCCTCAGTGTTGTTCTGACTGATAATAATATCAGTGAGTCAGTCAACCAGAAGCTACTCATTATTTTAATACTATAACATCAGGGAGGTGACCCTTATTTCCAGGTTGCATATACAGACCATAGATGGAGGTAAGGCATTGGAAAGCTGTGATGTTACAAGAATGGAGAGATTATGGTGGCCATACAAAGTAGGAAAAGGCAAGGTTAGAGATAAAAGGAAAGCAGAAAATCTCATAGAAACAGATGCAAAAGGGCATTGCATTATTAAACAGGACAGTAGACCAGAATGGGTTAAGATTTACTCAGTGTTATTCTAAGATATGTAAAATATTGAACACATCAGAATAAATAATGCACATCATCTTAAGATGAGCTCTTGATTAAGGTGAACATGGAAAAATAGCAGCATTTTCTCCTATTTACTTGGAAGCAATCATATTTTTTGTCATTCTTAGGGCTTTATTTGCCGGTGCCTGGCGTAATGCAGAGAAGCAAGTATACAATATTCCTGGTGTTTCTGCACACATGATGGAGTCAATTATAGAATATGCTTATACCAGAACAGTCGCTATCACCAATGACAATGTGGAGCAACTCCTTGCTGCAGCATCTCAGTTTCATGTGATAGGCATTGTGAGTGCTTGCTGTGAGTTTCTTGAGTCTCAGTTATGCTCAGAAAACTGCATTGGAATTTGGAAGATTGCAAACTGTTACCACTGCTTTGAGCTGAAAAACAAGGCCAATATCTTCATCCTTCACAACTTTGAACAGATGGTAAAAGTATCAGATGAAATTCTGCAGCTGTCGTCTTCTGAACTAGGAGAATTCATAGAGAAAGATGAACTTAATGTGAAGCAAGAGGAAGTGGTGTTTGAGGCCATCATGAAATGGATTTCTCATGAGCCACAAGAAAGAAAAAAAATCCTTCCACTTTTGCTCCAAAAGGTAAATCATTATAACCCCATGTTTTACTCTTATTCTGGTAATCTGATTTATCTTTCAAGGGCTAATTTACATAATTATTTGGATATTAAGGGATGCAGTATGGTATGGTCCTCTTAAAACATATACACAATTGAAAAATAAGAAACAGAAGCAATAAAAACATTAAAAAAGGCTTCATGAAGGGCTGTAAGAAACCTATCCCCGGGATTCATTAAACCCTACATTTTGTGTAGGAATAGGGCAGCAGCTGCTGCACTTAACATGGCCACCAAGCAATTCAGTATAGGGCTCCCGGAATGTGCAGATGCGCTCCTACACTATTCCTACATAGACACCACTGCCTAATGCAAATTACTTCATTTGCTAGTGAAAACCATGCAAATGAGGTGAATTAGCAATTCAGCAAGCAGGCAGGCACCCGTGCAGGAATAGTGTAAGAAGCAGAAATGTGTTCAGTTACTAGCTGAACACATTTCTGTAAACTAGAAAACAGAGGCATGACAGCTCAAAATAGACACGTATTATATTTAGTAGGCATGCCAATGGCAAAATATACGGCCATTGGCATGATAAATAGTTTTAATTTTTTAAAATAAAACATATTTTTTTGGCCGATCTCAGCCGTTTAAGCATAGGGTAGTGGCACGCAAATGGGATTGTGCCGAAAATTTTAAAAAAGGGGAAAAATCAAGTTTTACAGAAATCTGCATTTTGCCATTATAGTCAATGGCATACAGAATGAAAACAATACCAGGGAATAGTGGTTGCTAAGGGGAAAGGCCCAGAGTATGTGTGGTATGGAGTAAGGCAGTGGTGTATGCAAATGAGGGGATTTATACTGAATCACAAATTTCTTCTAAGTGTCAGACTGCACCTAAACTTGTAGTTGCTCCAACACCACTGTGTAGACAGGCGTAGCAGCTTACATGAAAAGGGTGTGTGTCATGCTTGCTGTAAGCACATTGGAGCTCAGTGGCCTCTGTTTGTCCTTAGCTAAGCACAGCTATGGAAGAGCATGTGTCTGAAGCTGTATTGTCTTATTCTATGAAATGCAGAGCGTGTCCGTGTCCAGGAAGGGCCAGTTCTGCTTAAAAGGATTTACTTTAGCAAAACAGGTGTGCACGGTGTGCACCAGGGCTTAACAAAACACACAGGAAATAGCAGAACTGTTTACATTTGAGCATCGGGTATGTGCGGCGCATTTGGGCTTAAACGGGGAGGAAATGGGAAGGGGAAACAGCAGAAGGAAGGCAATCAAGGAGAACTACCATAGCTGGCAGGTGGAATGTATCAGAATCAGCCAATTACACAGGCAGCAGCCCAGCACACTACTATAAACTATGCAAACACCTTTCAGTCTGGTTTTTCCCACAAACTCTACACCACTGGTGTACACATTTGGGGGAATTTTAAACTGACAAAGCTAACAAAAAATGTTAGGGGCTGCTGTTCCTTTGATCTATCAGTATGTGCTAGAGACTGAGGGTAGTGCGGAGGAAAATGCTGACAACAAACTCAGACTGAGGAGGAGGAGGAGAAGAGTGTTCAGTCCCAGGGTAACCTACCAAGGGCTACATGATCTGGAGATAGTAGAGCTCTACTGGGTGGACAGAGACATACTTCAGCAACTATTTGAGCTGTGCTGGCCTCACCTCAGGCCCAGAACCAACAGAGGGGAACACATCCCAGTGGATACCAAGGTATGTGTAGCCTTAAGTATACTAGCTACAGGTATTTTCTGAAGACCACCGAGGATATCATGGGGGTCTCACAGGCATCTGCATCCAGGATGCTCCACCAGTTCCTGAATGCTATCTGACCACATGCTGCTGATCACATTTACTTCCCCAGCACCTGTAAGGAGATGACCAGCAATATGTGTCTCTTCCACCATGTAGCAGATTACCCGGAGGTACCGGGTGCCATAGACTGTATGCACATCCACATCAAAGCACTACCTGGTGACCAGGGTAGGGTTTACCTAAACTGCAAGGGGTTCCACTCCATCAGCTGCCAGGTTGTACAATTCCCAATACATTATCATGAATGTGTGTGCTGACAGCGCTGGAAGCTATCACTACTCCCACATCTGGCATTCATCACAGCTGTACCAGGCATTTGCCAGTGGGGACATTCCATATGGCTATCTGGTGGGGGATGCTAGCTACACACTGGAGCCATGGCTGATGACACCCATCACAAATGCACACACACACACACACACACAAGAACGCCATAATGATTCACACGTACAAACCAGAATCATTATGGAGCATGTGTTTGGGATGCTCAAGTCATAGTTCCACTGATTTGACATATCTGATGGAGCCTTACAGTACTCTCCAGCCACATGTGCACACATATTCATGGTATGTGCCATGCTACACAATATGATCCTGCAGAAAGAGCTGCAGCAGGAACAAAACGGGGACAGGCCACACAGCTTCCCACCATTGCCAAGGCCTCCACAGACACAGAGGGACTCAGAGGAGGAACATCCTAAGCCTGCCCATGTAGGCAGATGGAGGCCTCCACAATATGCTCTGTCCTTGACAAAGAGGCAAAGCATTGCACATACACTGACACTGTAGGGCCCAAGGGACTGCTCTCTCTCACTCTCTCTCTCTCTCTCTCTCTCTCTCTCTCTCTCTCTCTCTGAGGCACACACACACACAGTAAAATGGATGCCAAACATCACACCATCTATACCTTACCATATATAGGCAGTGTACTGTGTGCATCTAACATAGTCATCCCTCAAGCACCATCCTCACAACAGCCTCAGGTACAAGGTAAGTCAGTCTCCTTAAAAAAATAAATGAATGGAGGTGAATGTTCCAATAGCATATCTATGGTATTGATTCAAGCTTGCAAGGGAATGGGGTGGGTTACTGGGAAAGCAGCAGACAAGTGAAAGCTCTGTAAAACAGCAGGAAGTGTATTCCCAGTACTGGCCTACCTGCACTATGCAGTATCACCCTAGTTGACAAATACCACCGCAGTATATGTGGTGAGCCATACAACTGGGGGGGGGGGGTCATGTGTCACATGCATGGATGTCAAATTGGGGTCCCATACCCACCCCTAGCCTTGCCCAGCAGATCAGCTGTAGAAAACCATACAGAAATGTCTGGCAAAGGCCCCAACATGGCGACATTCATGAAATCCCCACTTACAGATTTTTACATAGTGATATCACAGCAGCTCTGGCAGTGCCGGTATTACTTTAAAAGGTAAGAAGTCTGAAACTACAAGTGTTTATGCCTCAACAACCTGACCTGTGGTCAGTACTATTATGCCTATAGTCTCAAATATAGGGCACACCACTATGCTAAATAGGATCAAAATGTTAAGCAAATATCAGCACAGTCTCTGTAAATGTGTATTGTGCACACATGCGTCACCTCCCCCATAATGCCACAAAAATGCAGTAACATGTCCCTAGCCTTAAGCAGCATCCAGCCATCAACTAGAGTGATGGCTCAACATGAACAGAAAGCAATTGTCAGTAGCACCCACAGTCAGCTTATTGGTGCCATCTTCAGGTTGTTCACTGCCAGCAGCCTGGGATCATATGATCATCAGAATACACTGCCTTGCTACAGATGGCCTGCATCTGTCGTACCTGGCCTACAGGCCTGTTGGAAATGCCCATGCCTCACCCACATTGCCCTGTTAAGGAGTGTCATGGTGTCCATAACACCAACATAACACAGTCTACAAAATGCAAAGAAAGGCCATGCTGCTAACTGCTAGGAGAAAACCTGCCAGTGTCAGAGAGCCAGAAATCTGGACAATGTCATGAATAATGATGTGAAAAAGGTCCAAAGAGAAGGTCACCTTTGAAATACTGCTCTAATAATTTTATTTTATTTTTATTTATTTTACATTTGTTGACCAGGAAAGTCCGACTGGAATGAGGTCCATTTACAGTGGAGGCCTGGGGAGAAAAGCTCCACATTAGTTAAACGATAATTGCAAAAGGTCAGAAGACAAGCAAAAAAAAAAAAAAAAAATCACACAAACAATAATACATATTTACAATGGATTTGTTCCAACCAAGCTTAAATTGCAGAAAGTTAGGCCCTTATGGCAATCAACTGAGGAGTTTCCACACTGTAGCATTTAGACAGTTAGAAGAAGTAGAGAGGAATCCATAAGATGTGACTTAAGTAGTGTTTTTGAACTGTGATGTAGATGATGCAGAAGACACATTATGGGGGGGGTTATTTCACTTTCTAGCTATGGAATGAGAGAATAGAGCTTTTTCTACAGTGTTGTTAGCATTAGAGATACAGAGGAGAGTTTTGTTGGTAGAATGGAGACGGTGATTTGCTGAGTATTGGGTCAGTAGCTAGTTTCGAGGTGAGGTTTTGTGAGGATTCCTTAGAATGTTGCAGACAAGAATTAGTTGGTGGCAACTAAGTAACTGAGGAAGTTATAGCCAGTGTAGTTCCTTTAGGGCAAGGCAGTGATGGCTTCTAAAAGCAGAGTTATTGGCAAATTTTGCAATTTTATTGTAACATGACTCAAGTTTATCTAGGTCCAATTTCCTGACTTAGGTTAGAATTGGTGCTGTATACATCAGGGTAGACAACAGGTAGGTTTGGGCTAGGGTAACCCGTGCTTGATCTGATAGGAATTTTTTGTGTTTGTATAGAGTTCCCATTATGTACTTTTTTGATGGTTTGAGAAATATGGACATCAAAGTGAAGATTTGTGTGTATTTATACACCAAGGAGTTTAGTATGGGGAGAGGGAGAAATTACAGTGCCATTACTGGAGATGATAGTGAAGGAAAGAGGAGAGGTTTTAGAGTTGTTGTGGTAAATAGGAGTAATTTGGTCTTGTTGGGGTTTAGGATAAGTTGGATATCAGTAATCCATTTTTCCATGGATCTGAAGGATTCCTGGGTAAGCTGTTGTAAAGTGGTTAGGGATGGGGCTTAACAGATTAGCATTGAATCATCTGCGTACTGTATAAGTGAGGCATGCTGGGTGGAAGCATGTAGTTTGTTGGTAAAAATGGAGAATAGTAGTGGTCCCAATATTGAGCCTTGTGGTACGCCTATCATAGTTGGCAGTAGAGGTGATAGCACACCTTACCATTGGACAGATGGTTTCCTGACAGATAGTTTTTGAACCAGGCAATAGTAGAGGGGGCAAATGACAGGAAGGATAGAGTGTCTAATAGTATGTTATGTAAGACCATGTCAAATGCTTTAGAGGGATCCAAGAATATAGCTGATACAAAATTGTTGTTGTTTCTAAGTTGGTTAACCTGATTAGTGAAAGAGAGAAATGCAGTAGTTGTGCTATGGTTTGGGAGGAAGCAATGCTGTGTGATGGAGAGGAAATTATGTGAATTCAGGAAGTGCATAACTTGAATGTGAATTCATTTCTCAAGGAGCTTAGATAGGATAGATAAGATAGCAATGGGGCGATAGTTTGATAGGTCATAGGAGTTGCAGCCTTTGTGAAGAGGGATAATATATGAGACTTTCCATAGTTGAGGGATGTATACTTCCTGTATGGAGTGGTTGATAAGAATTGAGACAGGGTAAGCTAAGGATTCACCTGCTATTTTTAAGAAGTTAGTGGGTATACCATCTGCTGTGAGAGTGGTAGGTTTAAGTTTTAAGAGTAGTTCTTTAATTATAGAGGTTGGTACAGGTGCGAGAGTAAAGGAAGCTATATTATTGTGACTTGTGGTGGGGGTGAATATAGAGTTATTATTGGATAGTTGGGCAGATAATGACAGAATAGATTTTGTGAAGTGATGATTAAATTGAGAAGCTATTTCATCATTATTAGTGTTGGTGTTGGGAGCTGGGGTGATAGTTTTGTCGGGTTTTAGTAGGGAATTGATAGCTTGCCAAAATGTTTGGGGGGTTTTGGAGTGTTTGTCTTGGATACCAAGGAAGTAGTTCTGTTTATCAAGTTTTATTTGCTTTTTTGGCCTGATTCCTAAGTTGTTGGTAGTTTTGTCTGTCTATGCCAGTGTTATTCTTTTTCCAGATCTTCTAGGCTTTATCTTTGGACTTTAGTAAGGCTCTTGTGCTCCTACTTAGCTATGAGGCATAGTTTGCTTTAGCTCTAATTTTTCTAATGGGAGCGACTGTGTTAAGGACATTGGTAAAAGTACTATTGAAGAAATCAACTACCTGGTCTAATCCTAGAGTTCGTAATGAATGCCAGTTATATTGTTTTAACACACTGTTAAAAAGTTGTGGGTTTAGTTTGTGTTCATCCCTAATTTGCTTATAAATTAAGGGTTTGGGTAGGTTTACACGTTTCTGAAGGAGGTATCTGGGGAGGCGATCACTAAGCTTATCAGGTAGGCAGCCCACTTGATAATTTTGTTTAGGGAAGTTTACTAAAGTCCAATCAAGGATTGATTGTTTTTGGGATTTTCTGTCCACTCTAGTGGGTTATTGGATGAGTTGTGAGAACCCAAATAAGTTAATATGGTTAGAGGGGCTGTTGCAGGCTAGCCAGTCTAAATTTAGGTCACCTAATAGGATAGTTTCCTGAGGCAGGTTAAGTCAAGTCCATTGTAAGATTTCCTCAAGTATGTGAGAGCTGTTTCCTGGAGGGATGTAACTACAGAGAATGTTGATTCTCTTTTTGTTGTTTCAAAATAAAATTGAGCCTAATGTTTCGGCATTCAGACATTTTGGTAGAGGAGCTTACAGAGGTTGGAGGTTAAGTGTGTTTTTAAATAGAACTGCAACTCTGCCTCCCTTCCTAACACCTCTATCTAGTCTTAGGATGTTATATCCTTGGGGAGAAATTCTTCATTTTGGGTACTGGGTTTTAGCCAGGTCTCAGTAATGGTTAGTTTATCAGGGGAACAGTGAGCTATGAATGCATGTAAGTCATGTAATTTGTTAGATATACTTCTAGAGTTAAGGTTACTAATAAGTAGGTGTGATGTCTGTTTGTTTGAGAGTATGGTATTGTATGGACCTGGCTTACGGTGTATATCCACTGAGATTAGTAGCTATTTTCTAAGGAGTAGTTTGAATTTAATTGAGTGTGCTAGTTCTGTATTAGATCTACAAGACATTTGTCTTGTGAAAAGCTGTGTGGTGTGTGTTTTATAGATATGAAATGCTGAGCTGTCATTAAATAATGTGGAGCAGATGACAACATTTGTGTGAGTGTGTGACTTTGTGCAAGTATGTGTTATGTGGAAGGTATTAATTAATGGTGTGTTAGTGTGTATGGACGTAGTGTAGGCTTGAGTGGTGAGCGTTAGTAGTAGGAGTGGTAGTATGCCTTGCATGATTTATCTAGGTAGAGATTGGGTATTTAGAAGTATGGTTTAGGAACTGGGCTGGGTGTGGTAGGGTGGATCCTAGGTACTTAGTGTGCTTATTGGGTGGGGAGGTTAGTTGGGGTTGTGGTTGGGGTGGAGTGATTTGTGGTTGCTGATTGGTGTAGGGGTTGGTCAGGTGAGGAGGGGAGAGAATAAATGTAGTTGTAGTGGGGGTGGGTGAGAATTGGGGTTAGGGTAGGGGAGTGGAGTGAGCTGAGCACAGCGAGGCGAGTGGAGTGGGTTCAGCCAGGCCGCGAGACTACAGAAACAATGTGAATGTGCTGTTCTGGGCAGAAAAGTAGTACAGAGAAAGTAGGTAAGATTCAAGTAATCACTCTTTCCTAGATATATTTTTGTTTGTCCCTTTTAGTTTTAAGCTTTAGCTGCCCTTTTAATTTAAGCTGTCCCACTTAGTTTTAAATTTGAACTGCAGGGTTATTAGGAAGCCTAATCTGATTTTGCCAGTGCTGCTGGGCCCCTGAGTGGTGCTCTACAATACACTTACTCAACCTAGATAAGATAAATACAGAAGTATTAACCTTGTCTCCTTTAGTGTCAAAACTATATTAAAAATATTTAGACTGCGAGAGGATTCTGTAGTTTACAAACAGCAGTCTCCTGGCATTGCAAGCCTTTCAAAGGGGGGGGGGCTGATTTGTGTTAGGGAGATGAGTAGTTTACCTAGGAAGGAAAAAGGAGGAAATATAGATGCAGATTAGGACAGTGTAGCAAGCCCTTAAGCATACAAATGTTCAATGCACTAAACTTCTAATAGGACAGTGTAGCAAGCCTTTAAGCATACAAATGTTCAATGCATTAAACTTCTAAGTAACAGTCGTTACAGTAAGGGCTTGTTTCATTTATCAGGTACTCAACATGTAGTATAGATAACAGCTAGTAGGTCCTCTTTATAATTATTGTAGCACTATTTATGTTAAGTTTAAATAGCAAACATTTCACTTCACCCATTACAATTATTGTAGGATAATTAACAGTGTATGTTCCTTTCATATACCAGTATTCAATCACAACATTTATATCAAGCCAGTATGCCATTGCTATAATCTGGCATGTCACCCAGTATATGATCATTTTAATTACAATGTAGTTGAAACATGGTGTAACTAACATAAGTAAGTATGTTATAAAGTTGATGGAATGTTTGTAGTAGCATGGAATTTCTGATGGGTACGAAGTCTGAAAATGCAATGTTAACTGACACTAATATCCGACTTCAGCTCTGAGTGACTTGCAAAACACTTTTCCTTGAAAACCACACTTGTTTGGATAACCAAGATATATGAGTCATGAATGTGGACATTCTGTGATACTTTGTATAGTCGACAGGCAGGGCTAGGAGTCTAAATATGGGAATGCACTTATTGCAGGCAGTTCTAACCCTGGAAGATGATGACATGTCTGCAGTCATAGAACCCTGGCCCACAGGCATGGGGAGTAACACACCCTTCCCTGATCACTCATCTTATGCAACATTGTGACCTCAAAATGTTGCCATCCAAACAAATTGAGGTGGGCCATACATATATGTGAGACACACTCACACACACACACACACACACACACACACACACACACACACACACACACACACACACACACACACACACATACACACACACCTCCAGGCTGGTCAAACAGTCTGACAAACACAAGACCCTCTAAGTGTAGTCAACCTTTGAAAAGACTCCTATGCAAAGTACTGGTAGCTATAGGCAAACATATCTGAACCAGGACCCCCCCCCACCCCTCCACATACTGTATGCCCTACAAATCTATCCAGAGTCTGCCTGCCCCCCTGATCCTGTCTGACTTATATTACCCAACCATGGACTGGAAATAAGACCAGGTCAGAAGAGAAATGCCCAGAGATTCCACCATTGTAATATATCACTAAGGTGCTGGACAATTTCCACATCTCCAGCAGTCAATTGCTTGTAGGCATACCTCTCAACAGGCTGGATTGTGCAAGAATGTGTAGCATTTGGCCCATGATTTTGGTGTGTGCATCATCCATCCTGTATTCCTCTGTTAAATCACTGTGATGATCTCAGGAGGTATGTCATAAGGTACTGAAACAATACATGACAGTGTCAAACAGCAGATATGTCAGATGTCTGCTAAATCAGGCCCTGCAATCCTAGCAATCCATACATTACTGAGAGAAATAGTCACAATCACTGTATGGCCCATTGTCTCCTCATTTTGATAGGTTACCTCTAGATATCCTGAACCAACAGGTTGAGAGGTATGGCTGAAGCACAAAAACAAACCAGACTGGAGTACAACAATCCCTGGAATGGAGTCCCACATGTACTATAGAAGGTCAAGGTCACAATGAGCATGCTCATACACCCAGAGAAATGTCAGAAGGATCTAGGAATGAGCAGGCCTTCCCCACCCAGTGCACTTCCCATTGCCAAACTTTAGCAGTCCTGAAGATGTCTGTTACCATAGATGTCCCTTTCGTCAGGCCTCAGCCCTCTATGGTCTGTGGCATGTGCGATAACTGTGTAATACTGTAGTATAAATAACTAGTTAGGTAGGAGTTCTAATCTCAGACTTGGTTAATGTAAAAGTGAGTATGGGTTTTCACAAGTTAAAGCTTTTGGGTCCATTCAAACCCAGTACACTTTCCCTTTCCCTACATTAGCAGTCCTGCAGATATCAGTCATCTTGGAAGCCCCTTTTGTGAAACATCAGCCTCATAAGCTCTGTGGCACATGCAAAAACTGTATAACACTATAGTACAAATACATAGTTAGGCAGGAGTTCTAATCTCAATCCTGGCAAATGTAAATGTGTGTGTGTGTTCACAAGTTAAAGCCTTTTGGTCCATTTAAACCTAGTATACTTCCCCTTTCCCTACTTTAGCAGTCCTGCAGATATCAGTGACCTTAGAAGTCCCTTTTGTCAGGCTTTAGCCCATAAGCTCTGTGGTGTGTGTGATAACTGTGTAACACTACAGTAAACATAGCTAGTTAGATAAGATTTCTAATCTCAGTCTTGGCAAATGTAAAGTTGTGTGTGTGTGTGTGTGTGTGTGTGTGTGTGTGTGTGTGTGTGTGTGTGTGTGTGTGTGTGTGTGTGTGTATGTGTTTAGACATTAAAGCTTTTTTGTCCATTCAAACCCAGTACATTTCCCCTTTCCCTACTTTAGCAGTCCTGCAAATATCAGTCACTTTAGAAGTCCCTTTTGTCAGGCCTCAGCCCTATAAGCTCTGTGGCGTATGCAATAACTGCGAACCACTATAGTACAAATAACTAATGATGTAGGTGTTCTAATCCCAGTTCTGGCAAATGTGTGTATCTAAGTATGTATATGTGTAGTTTAAAGTATTTTGTGGCCTCTCTCACCTAGTACATCACCCACTACCATACTTTATAAGGGCCGGTGATGTTCCTCACCTAAGAAGTACCTTTGGACAACCTTCCTATAAGCTCTGTGCCTTGTGCGATAAATGCATAACACCGTAGAAGAAATAAATAGGTAGGTAGGAGTTCTAATCTCAGTCCAGGCAAGTGTGTGTGTGTGTCTGTGTGTGAACAGTATCCTCTCTGTGGGGGGTTGTGTTTGTGTGAGAACCGTAGCAATTGGTGGTGGGTTTTGCTACTTTTTGCTGTTGCCCACCCAGTACACATCCCAGTGTCCACATTACAAGGCTCACAGTTGTCATCGACTGCAGAGGGACCTGTAGACACTCTACAGCCCTATAAGCATTGTGCCCTGTGCAATAACTATGTGACAGTATGGAATAGATAACAAGATAGGCTGCCCATCTTATCCTTGGATATCACTCCTCACTCAGGAATCATACACAAACACACTCAGGTAGGCAGCCACCCCTACATCAGTAGGCGGCCTGCAAACTAGCTCACAGATAGAACCCACAGTGAGAAACCAGTGGACTCCAATTCAGACTGCTGAACAGTCACAAGTGGAGTACCACAGGTTGTGGACCTGGGTTCCCCCATGTTTGGGATCTACACCTCTGAGGACCAGCCCAATACAAAGGCACCCTGACTGACAATGTTTGCAGATGACTACAAGGTGGGTGCTATTATTATCCCCCCCACATGAGGTTGACATTCTTCACAAAGTCCTCTCTGAGACCTATGACTGTTGTCAGAACCCTGGACATAAGCTCAATGCCAAATGATGTGCCACCATCACCTTTGGGTACGACATGGTTCCCATAAAGTAATACATTGATGGTAGTCCACTGAACAATGATGTTGGTATAACAGAACTGGGAGCACAGGTTGACAGTGAGCTCTATAGTGACCACTACAGTGCCACTGTTTTCCAAACGTCCTTCCATATGTCACTTTTCCTGACTCAGGGTGTTGAATCTGGGAAGTAAAAGGACAGTGTTTCCCTGTACACTCCCTTCAGTAGGCCAATCAGTATGTACTAAGGCCCATTTTCCATGTGCCCTAATGGACACCAGCAACAGGAGAGGCTGCAACTGTACCTCACAAAGAAGATCTTAGGTACTACACACATGCCCCATATGGACAGACTCCAACAACTGCAATGAATCTCTGTCTCATATTGGCTACGTAGGTGTGATCTCTGCTAATATACACAGCCAAGTCAGACCCAACCCTGCTGGGAATGCTACATCTGAGGAAAACAATCTGTCTACACAACATGCCCCAGATACCTCAAGCACATCCTCACAATCAACAGGACATGCTAGAGGAACAGGTTCACAACAAAGACTGGCCATGCTATGGAATAGACAGCACATACATGTCAAGCCAAGCACATCACTGATCCTCTTCAATAGAAATCAGGAGGAGTGGATTGGGAATAGAATACCCACCCTGGGGATCACTGTGACTATAATCAGTAGACACACTGGAGAGTATCGTCAGGTGGCATGATGCAAGTGTATTCCCATGGGCTAGCCTTGTAAAGCCTACATGGCCATTTGCCACATACACGCCTATGACTCTTTGAACCTATGAATCTCAGTACTTTCAAATGTGTGTGTGTGTGGATTAGTATGTCTGAAAGTGTTTGTGAGTGTGTAAACATGTGGGTGAAAGTAGTTGGTGGCCCATCTCACCCAGTACAACTACCACTGCAGTACCTTACAACTGGTGTAGATGTTATTCACTATACAGGTACCTTGGGACACTCCACAACCTATGAGCTCTGTGGTGTGTGCAGTAACTCCATAACACTATAATATAAATAAACACATAGCTATTGGTGTGTGTGTGTATGTGTGTGTGTGTGTGTGTGTGTGTGTGTGTGTGTGTGTGTGTGTGTGTGTGTGTGTGTGTGTGCGTATTATTGTGTGCAAGTGTGTATATGTGTAGGTTACAGTATTTTGTGGTCACTCTCACCCAGTACATCACCCATTGTCATAATTTGGAAGGCCTGGTGATGTCCCTCACCTTAGAAGTACCTTTGGACAAGTGTCACCCCATAACCTGCATGGCACGTGTGATAAATACATAGCAATGAAGTAACAATAAATAGATAGGTAGGGGTTCTCATGTCAGTCCTGACAAATGTGTGTGAAAAAAAGAGTATTGTGTGTGTTTGTGTGCAAACAACATCTATTGGATGGGCATGGATTCATATTTTATGCTACGGTAGACACTGAACACATTCCTAAGTCTACTGTATGAGGTCTGCTGTTCACGTCAACCATAGTGGTAGCTGTAGACACTCTTCACCCCTATAAGCCCTGTGCAACAGTATAGAATAGTATGGTATGAATAACAAGATAAGTTAGTCTGCTAATGTCAGTGCTGACAAGTGTGTGTGTGCATGTGTGTGTGTGTGTGTGTGTGTGTGTGTGTGTGTGTGTGTGTGTGTGTGTGTGTGTGTGCTCGCATGCACGCATGCATTGGTGTGTATAGCAGTGGTTGTTATTGTGTAGACTTGTATGTGACACTATAATGAGTACATTCCTACCCAGTACAGCCACCATTGCATTACCCCACAAGGTCATGTGATGTTATTTACTTTACAGGTACCTTGTAACAGTCATCACACTAGTATTCCTGTGCCACCAATAGTGTGGTAACACAACTTGATGGGTAGGGGTTCCAAACACAACACTGGCAACTGTGATCCTGTGCTTGCATGTTTGTGTGTGTGTGTGTGTGTGTGTGTGTGTGTGTGTGTGTGCGTGTGTCTGTGTGTGTGTGAACAGTATTCTCTGTGTTTTTGGTCGACACAATATCCTCTGCGGTTGAGGGCATTAGCAATGTGATGTGTGTTCCACCCACCACACTTACCATTGTCCACTATACTAGAGCTGATGTTAACTACCATAGACTGAGATACAATACCTCAGCACTAAAAGCTGTGAGGCACATACAAGAGCTGCTACACAGATCTGGGAAATGTGTACAGATACAGATGTACCCCAACAATGATGCAGTTAATGTGTTACTACACTGCCATACCCCTTGTTGGTGATATCTGCAGGGACAAATCCTGCTGACACACATACACCTGGGACACATAGAGAATACAGCATGTGAGAACACATTCACTTAGTGTTACTAACACCAGTGATGCATCATGGCTGGGAAGGTACACACACACACTTTGATCTGTACTCATTACAAATGCCAGATGACAGCTCCTTACACAGTATTAAATATCTACACTCTACTAAAGTCACCCTGTGCATCAGGCCCATATAAGCATGTCCCGGCATCAATGGTATGGATGGCATGGATGTGGCACAGGTATCATCGGATGTGGTACAGGTAACATCATATGCACAGGGTGTTGTGTGGAATTGCCAGAAGCCTAGGCCTAGGCTGGGCCACACAGTTAGCATTATGTGTGTGTGTGTTTGGAAAGGGGGTTCATTAAATGGGCAGTGCAGGGGTAGTGTGTGAGTGAAGGTGACTTTTCTGATGGTGATGTGTGTGTGTTTGTATGCACGCAGTCACACCATGTGGGCACCCTACACAGAGTTATTTTGGACAGCCTTAGGCCACACATGGCAGGGTGTAAAGTTCACCACCTCTGGCCATGGACATGGGAACTGGGCCTACCACAGGTATCACTGGCACCACCAGGTCTGAGTCCAGATGCAATACTACTCCCCACTGGTGCCTGCTCTCTGCTGGATCTGCATACCTGTTGGGACAATCCAAGATCACATCCCCATGGCCTGCTGCATTGTGGTGTGGACAGCACACCCCCCTCATTAGTGCTGGTGGTACTAAAAACATGGGAATGTGATGGTGCATGGACACGTAAACCCTCAGCTGATCATGGTGCTGTCCTACAGCCACATGGCTGCTGGCCAGCATCCACCAAATGCTCAAGCACAGATATTCCACGGTCAAGGACTGACAGGATCTCCCCCCACCATCTATCTATGACTTCAGTATGCTCATAGATGGTTGCAGTGAGTTCATATTGCCATGGACACCAGGGATGTGCTTATCCACGACCCTGCATATATGTCTGGTATTATGTTCATTACATGCCTGTCCCCACATGACAGCCTGAAACATGCATCTAGTGACTGCTGACATGGCACTTGCAACAGTGGCATGACGGGCTGCAATCCACCAATGAGCATCCCTGCCCATCTGCCTATGTGGGACCTCACCAGCATCTGGCTAAGGCTAATGCCTGCACCCTCACTTCCCATAGTCACCACAGTAGCCTGTTCCATGCCACCACCTTGCCAACTGTCCATTATCTGTGGCCACTGGTGGCTGGGTATGTGTGGGGACTGTGACTGTGTGCTGGGATGGGGTTGACAATACCGGGATGCCAACTGATGGCACAGTAGCAGCCCCTGATAGCCCCACCTGTGCCTCAATATGAGTATCATCATGGTCAGATTCTGCAGAGATACTGACAGCAGTATCAGAGTGGAAGGGACTGGAGGAACCATATCCACCTGTGAGGGAAAAACAACATATATAAATTACTACTGGCACTATAAGGTCTGCTGGTAAACACGCACACTCACTCGCACACACACACACACACACACACACACACACACACACACACACACACACACACACACACACACACACACACACACACACACACACACACAGGTGAGGTGCCTTAAAGGCATTACACAGTCTTCACATTAGCTGATTGCGGGCATTCACAACACACAGTCATACAATAACATAAACACTCTGGATGGCCCCTCTGCATCATGCAGTGCAGCCCTTTCCAGTTACTATTACTACTAATATACACCTCTGGGATATGTAAGTGGCATTACTAGGTGATGGCTCTTTACCTAGCCCACACTGCAGCCATGTAAATTATTGCTGTTCAACTGTATAGCACTGTGGCAACTCCTACAGAACATACCCCCAACTGTACAGGGTTTTTCTGAATGTCTACATGTGTAGCTCATATGTTTGGTCTGTTCCTCATAACTCCTGTGCTTCTTTGATACATTACTTGGTTGGCCTGTGGATTGGTGCCACTAAGTAATATCCTAATTGGAGGTGCAGACTGCATAATCTGCAGTACATATATTTTAAAACAAAGCTGGTTACTCACACAACTTCCCAAGCTTACAGTGGATATAGTAAGTGTACACACACCTGTTAACATGCCTGGTTTTCATGATATATCACATGAGACCTCAGAAATCAGGTCATAATATTGCCATCATTTCATATGACCTATAACCTGTGCAATTCAACTGAAGAATATACACAACAGCTGCAGGTAACATCTGGCATCTGAAATAGGTACAATAGGCTGGTTGCATGAATGTGCAGATCCTTAAAGTAGTACTCTGTTAAAGCAACTTTTGATTTAATCACAGCATGCAGTCCTGTTGGGAAGGTGTCTATCAGCATGGCATATCTTGACTTGCCAATGTTTGCACACTCTTCCTTGCAAAACACCTCCAATTATGTCAAATTTAAAGGGCATCGCCTGTGCACTGCCTTCTTCAGCTCACCCTGCATATATCCTATTGGACAAAGGTGTGGGCTCTGACTCGACAAGTGCAGAATGTTGGATGTGTTCTGGTGAAGCCATTCTTTTTGTTGATATGGATGTATGTTTTGCGCCATTATTGTATGGAAAGGTGGAATTCCTCACAATCCACAGTTATGTGGCAGACACCAGAACATTTTGGAGCCACAAGGGACCAGTATTTGGAACTGTTCATAATCCCCTCTAACTTGGCTACAGCCCCAGTTTCAGCTTGTGAACAGCAAACCCAAAGCAGGACACTGTCATTACCATGCTTCACCGTGGGGATGGTGTTGTTGTGGTGATGTGCAGTGATGATATTGTGCCAAACACATCTGTCAGAATTGTGGCCAAAGAGTAGAACCATGGTCCCATATTGCCATAAAACATTTTCCCACATGCTTTTTGGAGACCTGATGTATTGTTTTCAGACTTTCACCAGTCCTGGATATTGTTTGGTGTGAGGAACTTCTGCCATTTTCTAACCCTACCCTATAGGCAGAACATATGGAGACCATGGAAGGATGTTGTGACATGTAGTATACACCCAGTACTTGCTGGAGATTCCTGTTACTACTTCACTGTTGCTGTAGGGCTCCTGGCAGCCTCCCTGGCCAGTTTTGGTCTTGTATTCTCATAGACTTTGATGAGATGTCCACTCCTTCATGATGTCACTGTAGCCCCATATTTTCACCAGCTTTTGATGACTGTCTGCACTGTGTTCCATGGTATGTGCAATGTTGTGGAAATGGTTTGGTACCCTTCTCCAGGCTGATACATCTCAAACATGTGGTCCCTTAGCAGCTTTGCCAGCATTATGTGAACCATTTGTTGCTGTAGCAGGCAACTGGGTATATGTTAGGATAATCCTGGTAGGACTATTAGTTGCTGTTAATCAAAGAGTCTCTGCAAATTATGGCTGTTGTGTACCCAATAAGATGTACTGCTATAGTTATATCTAAAGCTGCCCCAATACAGTACTAGCTTCTACCTGTGCGCACATGCATCTAGGTTGTTGTACTATTATGTGTCATTATTGATCTACTAACAGATGTATTTTCATTATAATTGAATTGTACAGGTTATGGGTCACATGAAAGGTTGGCAGTATTTTGAACTTGTCTATTGTGCTCTTAGTTTTGTATATCACACATACCTGGCATTTTAACAGGTGTGTACACCACTTATATGCACTTAATACCACCAATTTCTGCAATATCACCCTAGGTTTGGGCCTTTGTCACCCATTTTATTGCTCTTTGTCCAAGTGTCCTGCAATGACAGGTTGTGAGGTATGCTATAGATATGTGACATCTCCTGCACATAGCCCATGTCATAACCACCGTGATGCAATACAGTGAAGACCACCACAGGTGAACATGCAGATATTGCCATATGGCTGACTGTAATAGTTGTGTGCATGGTCACATGCATTAACTTTAGCATGACTTAGGTACTGGTGAGCCACAACAGCGAAACTCCATACTTACTGGGTTCAGGCTGCTGTCACATGCGTCGACCAGAGGGGACCTATGTAGTTGTGAGGGAGAGGTGCTGTCAGCAGTTTCACATTAGGCATTGGTACAAGATGAGTGCTACGTTTTTGCACAGGTACAGTACACACTACAATATAACACAATTTGCTGTCCTTCACCATAGATGTGCACTTGTTTGCATTATTACACCCCACCCACTAATCCATTTTGCACTGACATATGCATCTAGAGACTGCAGAAGACAGTTTAAATGCCACCTCATTACATTGATGTTCACTTGGGCCTTACTTGGATGCTCCGTGCCTGTTGCTTGGATGCCACCCACCTACACGACTGCTGTTTCCTGTGTTTGAGTTTGTGAGGGGTCTACCCCAAGGTTGGCAAGGGGCTCCTCTGTTACCATAAGTGGGGCCTGTGTGGTTGGCCCCCCCACCAGTAGCAGTACAGTTCCTTGCTACAGCAGCAGCCCTTTGCCGGGTGATGTATCAGGTCAATTGCTCTATGCCTGAACTGATCATATGGGCATCCATGGTGGCCCAACACATTCATTCTGTGGACAATCTCATACGGCAGGGCAGTCTGCTCCTGCTGATTTTGCCAGCTACTGCCAGAAAAGATAGCATAGTTTAAAATTTCAGCTTCTGTGATGGCTGCTGTCTCCACATCAGTGTAAGGTGGTTGTTGCTGCATGGCACCTGGAAGACATACACAGGGAAACACATCACAGGACCTCAGACATTGCCCAGAGTTCTTTACAGAGCCAGCACATGCATATGGACTATCATTATCCACCACTTACTAACACATCATACCCCTGCACCTGGAAGCACTGTATGAACATGCATTCTACTCCTGGTTCTGATGTGTCATGTTCCCCAGAATGAGGGCCAGTACATTGCATAAACCACCATTCATCATTCACATTTGTGTAGAGGGATGACAGTGGCTGTGTTCCTTGCAGATTGGATGTCAATGGTGCTCAGGCTTGGCTTACATACAGTGTGTAATGGAGCTTGAAGCATATGTCTGGATGCATGTAGGATGCAGACAGAAATGTTATGAGGCCCCAAGGGGCTTGCTTTTGTTAACTTTGACTAGGCAGTTTGCACCTGATCATGATGATGAGGGGAGGGGTGCGTGTGCTGTGCATATCCACATATATTGATGGTGATCTAGGGTAGTGATTTTTGGCATAAACCTGTCTGTAGCAGGTTGGCTGTAGATATGGTGTGTGTGTGTGTGTGTGTATGTGCTATGATTGACCGCCATTACAGGGTGGCTTGGGTTGTTGCCTCTGAGACTGCAGACATATGTGAAGTTGGCCTTGTGATTACCCTTAGAGGATGTGTCCAATTTGTACTTCTAGTTAGCCTTGCAGTAATCTACCTGTGACCTAATATGCTCATTCAGACAAAGGATGACATGCCGCCCAGTTGTTGCCTACTTCTACTTTGCCCTGTACAACCAATATAGCATCACATTATGTGCTTTGTGCATTGCTCCTGTCCAGTAAAGGGGTTTTCTCTACATTGGTAGAGACAGGTTTTACAAGTAAGGTATTATTGAGGCCATAGAGCTATGTGGGTGGTCATATATTTGTTTATAGCAGGCATAGACACAAAGTCAGAACACAGTTGGCCACATCTACAATTTCAGCATGATACTCATGCTTATTTTAGTATCCATGTCTGTGTCAGGGCAATGAAACAACCAGTAGATGTAGAGCTGTAACTCTGTTGGATCTACAGAAACTAAGGTTACACACGTGTACAACATGTACAGCTTATTCACCTGAAGTTTTGCATCCCACGTCAGTTGTTATGAGGCAGCCAGGTACACCTACTCGCACATACATATGCATAGGTAATACCTGCTGTACATTTCTGTTCTATGTCAGTATGGCACACTGTAATCACAGTCTTGCTGCAGAGTCAATCATGTCAACCTGTTAGGGCAGGACAGCTGTAGGACAACGCACATATATGGTGGGCTATTGGCCACATTTAGTGACACTTTCTTCATATTGCTGTAACACACATATGTCATTTGATAGTGCAGTAGCCTTTGCATTCACAGACATACCCTGGAAGATGTCTGATGTTCATATGGCAGGCAGAGAGGTGAAAGGCTAGGTGTGTGGTGGTGAGGGTAGGAACTGTTAATGTTGTGGGTATGACTGGTATGGGAACAGTGCAAGCTGATATGCTGGACAGAGGAAAAGTGGTTATATTGTGCGTGCCAGAGACCAGATGGAAGGGGTGTACAGCTGTGTGCATCAGTAATGGGTACAAATAGTTCCATCATGGCGTGTATGGGAGGGGAAATGGTGTAGGGGTTAACCTGAAGGAACATTATGCCAAGAGTGTTTGTGGAGGTGATAAGAGTGTCGGGTACAATGATGTTCAGGAGGCTTGAACTGACAAGTGTAATGTTGATAGTTGTTAGTGCATATGCTCCACTAATTGCATGTGTGATGGATGAGACAGATGTACTTTGGTATGGTTGGATGAAGTGGTGATGTGTGTACCCAAGGGAGAGTGATGAAGTGGACAGAGAGAATGCAGAAGTGATGTGTAGGTATGTTGTTAAGCAAAGGAATGCAGAAGGCAAGATGGTGGTGGAGCTTGCAACAGAGATTGGACATGGGTGTGATGAATACATAGTTTTACAAGACCGAGAGGCATAGAGTGACATACAAGAGTGGAGGAAGATGCACACAGGTGGATTATCTCCTATGCAGGTGGGCCTGTTTGAAGGGGATTGGTAAATGTAAAGTGGTGACAGGGGAGAGTGTAGTTAGGTAGCATGGACGCTTTGTCTGTGGGATGACGTTGGTGATCAAGAAGAGAGGCAGGAGTGTGAAGGCAGCACCATGGATCAAATGGTGGATACTGAGAAAGGGTGATTGTGAGGTTGAGTTCAGGGAAGAATTAAGACAGGCAGTGGGTGGCAGTGAAGAGTTAGCAAATACCTGGGTAACTACATCCAAGCTAGTAAGGGAGATGAGTAGAATGGGGCTTGGTGTGACCTCTGCACAGAGGAAGGAGGACAAGGAGACCTGGTGGTGGCATGAGAAAGTACAGGGAAATACAGAGAAAGAGTTTGGCCAAGAAGTGGGATTGTCAGACAGATGAAGAATGTAGACAGGTGTATAGGGAGATGGGGTGCATGGTAAAGAGAGTGGTGGCAAAGGCTGAGGGTGGGGCATCTAAAGGGTTGTATGTAATGTTGAGACCAAGGATGGAGAACAGAACCTGTACCAATTGGCTTGACAGAGGCATGTAGCTAGGAATGATCTGTGGCAGATAAGGCTGAGAAAGGATAATGGTGGAACTGCACTCACTAGTGAGGCGAGTGTGTCAAGCAGGTGGAAACTACTTTGATGGGCTGTTGAATGAAAAGAATGAGAATGTGAAAAGGTTGGATGTTGTGGGTATGGTGAATCAGGATGTGCAACAAATTATCAAGGGGGAAGTAAAAATAGCTATAAAGAGGTTTAAGAATGGAAAGGCTATAGGTCCAGATGACATACCTGTGGAAGCATGTATGTGATTAGGACAAATGGCAGTGGTCTTTTTAGCCATATTGTTTACTGGAATCTAGGAAAGTGAGAGGATGCATGAGAAATGGATGAAATGTGTTTAGGTACTAATTATGAGAACAAGGGTGGTGTGCAGAGCTGTTAACATTGATCAGCCACAACATGAGGTAATGGTAAAGGGTGGTGGAAGCTAGGCTAAGAAGGAAGGTGAGGATAAGTCAGGAAAGAGCAGTACAGCTGGCATGTTTTCTCTGAAAGTGATGATGGCAACATACAGAGAAGCTCGGACATAGCTGCATTGTGTCTTTGTGGACTTAGAGACAGCATATGGCAGGATGCCTAGAGAGGAGTTGTGGTATTGTATGAGGTAGTCAGCAGTGGTGGAGGAATCCCTAAGAATGCTACAGGATATGTACAAGACTAGTGTGACAGCAGTGAGCTCTGCATTTGGAGTGACAGGTGTGTTTAAGGTGGAGCTGGGAGTATATCAGGGATCAGCTATGAGCCCTTTCTTATTTGCAGTGGCGATGGACAGTTTGACAGACATGATCAGACATGAGTCCCCCTAGACTGTGCTGTTTGCAGATGGCATTGTGGTCTGTAGTGAGAGTAGGGAATGTTGAGGAGGCCCTGGAGAGGTGGAGATATGGTCTAGAGAGGGGAGGAAAGATGGTCAGCAGGACTAAGATGGAATATATGTGTGTGAATGGGAGGGAGGATGGAGGAATGGTGAGGATGGAGGGAGTACAGTTTTTAAAGGTGGATAGGTGTAAATACTTGGGAACAACATTTCAGAGTAATGGCTAGTGTGGGGGAGAGGTGAAGATGTGAGTACAGGCAGGATGTAGGTAGTGGGGAAGAGTGTCATGTGTGATTTGTGACAGTCAAGTACCATTAAGAGTGATAGGGAAGGTCTACAAAAGGGTAGTGAGACCAGCTATGCTATATGGGTTGCAGACATTGGCACGGAAAAAAGAGGCACAAGTCAGAGCTGAACATACCAGAGTTATTGATGGCATGATTTGCTTTGGTTGTGGCCTAGCAGTGTCACAGTCAGTATTGTGCAACACACACTCCAGTAGTGGTCATATATGACCCATCCTTTCCTGGGGTGACTCAGGGCCCTGAGCTGTGTTCTATGTCACTGCAGACAGACACAGTTTCTATGGCTGTAGGTTCTGCTCAGCAATATATTAGTACAGCATATGTTGTTGAGACATAATATTGTTTGAACTTCCTATTTTCCACATTTACATGTCCCCTACTACATTCCATTGCAGGCTTAATTGTTTGACATAGTTGTGTTTTTTGTTTTCTGTTGGGTTGGTATACTTCATCAGTCTCAGTGTGTGTGTCTGTCTGTCTGTTTCTGTGTGTGTGTGTGTGTGTGTGTGTGTGTGTGTGTGTGTGTGTGTGTGTGTGTGTGTGTGTGTGTGTGTGTGTGTGTGTGTGTGGGTGTGTGTGTGTGCGTGTGCGTGTGCGTGTGCGTGTGTGTGTGTGTGTGTGTGTGTGTGTGTGTGTGTGTGTGTGTGTGTGTGTGTGTGTGTGTGTGTATGTCTCTCTCTCTCTCTCTCTGGGACAGATGTAGGCTATACATCTGTTTTGTTGTTTTGTATAGGCAGCATCTTTCCTTTAGTAGGTAATGCTCATGAACAGCTGATGGCCTGTGCACCAACTGGAGTCCCCCACTTGCTGATTGCATGTGGAACAACTGTGGTATCATTCCCATACACAATAGCATGGAAACACACTCTTATAACTGAGTACTTCATGTGGGGCGTTGCCCCTTTTCCTTGCCTGGGGGTAGTACTTCATGGAGGTGTGTGACAAACAGGATCACAGAATGTAGTTGGGAATACCTCTTACAACAAACACTGTGGAGACAGCCCAACAAACTGGGGGAGAATGTTCCAGACATAGGGACAGAATGTAAGTATTGCTGTTATACAGTTGAAGTAATGCAAGTTTGACAGGGTTTGTGTGGCTATGGCTGCTCTGCATGAATTTAAGTCTGATAGTGTTATGTGGTTGACATAACTCTCAACTATAGGACTATCCACAGACTGGCCAGAGTTTGGACTCTTATATTTAGTGTGTTACTCACACATTTTTTGGCCTTGGAAATTCAGTAGCATACTCTGAGGATTGCAGTCAGTAAATGATAACATCCATGTGTGTTTCTGACTTCATATCCCTCAGAACAGATATGTTACAACAACCCTGATACACCAGCAACTTTCTCAGTTTATGACAGCAATATGTCAATAATGCCCCTGTGTTTGGGCCTCTGCCCCCAAGTATGTCAGGCTTTGTCCAGATGTCATGATGTAAGAGGTATATAAGTATAGTGTATCATTATATAGTGACTTCATTCCAGATATCATCCCAGTGATGTATCAGACTACCAGACATGTTACGTGTAGAAGGCCTTATATATGAGGATGAAGCCTGGACATTCTGTGGGACTCTATACAGTTGAGAGGACTGTGTATTTCTGGCAATTGTTGACAGACTGTCAGTATTGTGTAGCAGTGTATTGTGACTGTTATTTGGCCTGTGTAGGGAGGGGGTAGATGTAAATGTTGAGGGTCATTTTCTATCTGACTTTACATGCTAATCCAGCTTCTGGTGCTCTATCAGCTGTATATGTTTGTAGGGGCAGACTGAGACATGTCTCATACCACACTCAGGCATCAGACTACACTGTGAATTGGGCCAGTATAAATAGGGGTGGTGTGTGAGTGGCACCCATGCTGATGATTTTGTTCACACAGTCCATATACTCTACTGTTCCTGTGGCTTACCAATATGTCACTTTGAATGTGTTGAGATTGGTTCTGGGTAGCCACTTTCACACTGGTGTCTGTTGGTCAGTGCTGTTACATCCCTGTAGTGCCTGATATATTTGCAATTACATGTGTATTCCCCATAGCAAAATTGGGTTTGTGTTGTGTCAGTCTGCCTGTAGTTTAGACAGTACTTGGTGACAAGCCTAGCAGCTCAGTGTAGTTTCTCTACTGTGATGTTATGCCCTGATATTTATCAGATGTACTGTTGCCTGGCCGCATACGTGTTGTGTATGTCTGACACATCAGTGGGATGATGTGAAGATTTATGTCAGTGAGTAGTGGGGGGTAATTTGGTTTTGGACTTGGACTATTCCAGTCAATATATGGTACAACAGACAGGAGGGTGGTACTGCATCAGCTGTGTCACCTTATCTGCCCCAATATTTGGGATATGTTCCCAGTTTAATAGCTTTACACCCCTCCCCCTTGGTCAGGCTTGGTCCAGATCTGTTGTACTAAGGGGTTCTGAGCATACCTTTCAACTGGCCAGCTTGTTTCAGACTGTCCAGGATTATTCCTCATATGTATCATTATTTTAACTTTGGTGATAAATCACTGTGATGATGTTAGAATTTCTGTATGTAAATGATGACATACTTTTCAGTTTCAGAACTCACATCCTTATGAATATGTATGCTGACACAAACCCTATTACTGTAGCAACATTCATGATGTAAGGATTTATGTCTGTAAATGATGAAATATTTTTCAATTTCAGAGCTTACATCCTTCTGGACATGTATGCTGACATGAGCACTGTTACTGTAGAAACATTCTAAATTTATAACTGTGGTACGTGCATTATGTCCCTGTTCTTGGACCATTGTCCCCCCATTTTGAAAGCCTTTGTCCAGAATTATTGCACTAAGAGGTGTAGAGTTATGGTGCTCGGTATGACTCCACTAAATGTTATAAGCAGATATATGGATCCCATCTAATCCAGCAACTATACGTTTCATCGAAACGTAAATTCACGACCCCACTTACACAAAAGTGCATTTTTTTGAAAATACACTTTTGTGTAAAAACAGAAATTAAAAAAAAACAGGAAAGAAGTAAAAAAATGCAGTTTGCATGTAAGGTTAGTTGTACATCGACGTTTAGTGTTGATGTACAACTAAGCAAAGTATTGCTGAGATTGTGGTATAGTGAGGATAAGGGAATATTCCCGTTTCCCCACTGTAGTCTTATCCCGGAGTGAAAATATTAAAGTAAGGGGATGTGGGGGGGTGCAAGGGGCTTGCCCCCCTGCATAATTATGTTTAGTGTGCTTTTTTTTGGTTTACATTTAATTTTTTTTTTTACACAAAAGTGCATTTTCAAAAAAATGCACTTTTGCATAAGTGTGGTAGTGAATTTACGTTTCGATGAAACATAAATTCGCTGGATCAAAGTAAATCTATATATATATATATATATATATATATATATATATATATATATATATATATATTTGATATCTATACATATGTTTATATAAAATATGTCTGTATATGGAAAAAAAAAATCTTGCTTTTTTCCCCACTTTCTGTATTTTAAAAAAGTTCAGTTACAGATTTGCAGTTCTGAACTGTTTGTAAGTTTCTTGGAGGCCATTGCTTGCTTGGGCTAAAAGGAAGTCTCTGTGTTCATCAGTGGCAGTGGTAGACACTGAACAGCCTGCCTGTCCCTGTGGGAGTGGTTACTGCCTAGAAACTGTAGTTTTATTTATTTATCAGAGGCGATCTGTGCCTGACGTATAAAGCCATATCCAACCCAGAATTAATGGACATGCTCCACCTCAGGAAATCCAAATCCCTTACAGTTACATGCTCCAGTGACTTAAACCTCAGCACAGAAATAAATAGGACATGCTGGAGAGACAGATTCATATCCCAGAGGCTCCCCTTACTCTGGAACAAAATCCCAATCCATGTTAGGCAGAGCCCCTCAATGACCCTCTTCAAGAAGAATTTTGACAATTGCATGGGAGACCATAGATTTACCCCTGGGATCTCCTCTGTGTCACTGCTAGACAGGGGAACTTTAAATTAACCTTAAATGGGCTATCTTCTGTGACCTACTATACTGGGGCACAGTCATCTAATCTAAAAGGGTGGCGAAAGCCAAACACACTCTGGCTAGGCTTGTAAATACCCTAGGGCATATAGCCTAGTATCTACCTATGAACCTACGAACCTATACGTATTTGTTTTATATGTATTGCTCCATATATTTGATGTATATACTTTTTCATATGTATCTATCACCATACACATCTATATGTGTACATTTATATATACTAAACATGACTGATTCCACAATGCTTGTTCCCTACTATTCTATACCTGTACTGAATGATATATTTGAAAAAAACAGTATTCATTATTGCAGCTCAGATGGTGTAGTGGTAAATTGCACTAGCTATGGTGTATAGCATCCTGCATTGATTATTTTGTTGCTGTGCAGAACAGTGGCTGATGGAGACAGGGTGATTAAAGCAGTTTTAAGCAGTGGTAAGCAGGTTTACGCGAGTTTGTGTGATGGTAAGCAATGCCAACACATGGTTAAATTGGAAACTGCTTAATCTGTGTAGGCATCACTTAACATTGCACAAACTTGCTTACTGCTGCTTACTGCAGCTTACTCCTGCTTACCCGCACACTAATTTCTTTAAAAGAAAAGAAAAAAGGGGTGATAGAAAAGTTGTGAAAAGGGGGGCATTCAGAGGGAAAAACAATATGAATGATAGCTAGGGGTGTGTGGGACGGGTGTAGGGAAGATCCATAGCTCTCCATTTCGGATACAGCAGCAGTTGTACATTTGTACAGAATTTGGAGGTGAATTTGGACACTCAAAACCCCTGACAGAAGGGTGAGGACAACAGTACTGTGTTGTTAAGCCAATTAGACCAGATTACATGTGTCCAGTGGACAAGTGCGAAATGGACAGCTATGTATGGGGTGAAATTTATTTGTGGGAACAGACTGACCTTTTATTTATAAGATGAAAGTGGGATGTTGAGGAAGGATAGTAGATATATTCTGTGAGGTAGGTTGGGTAGAAAGACAGACAAGACAGCAGACAGGGGCAGTATATGACACATGTGGGGGGTAAACACCTTGGACGGGGAGGGCGGTTGGGAATCGGATATCCATGAACCCCCAAATGGATACAGTGGGACTGAGGTCCCCACCCATGGGCAGTCACTACTGCTCCTTCACGGCCCCAAGGGTGGCTGTGCAGTGGGCTGAGCAGGAGGAGCAGGCTGACCTTCAAGATGCACCACACAGCACTCAAGCTGGCATAGCTGATCTCTGAACTCCTCTCAAAGCTCACTATGCACCAATCCCCAAACCTGATGATGGGTGACGGTTTCCTGCCTATGCCCAACCCAGTGGGGGACTGGCCCCATCCCTTGAGGTAGTTTCACCCAAAGGTGGTGCAGGACTAGTGGATGAGGAGGGCCTGGGTTGGATCCCAGATGTACTGGAGCCCATTGCCACAGCCAGTTGAGGTAGGACAGGTGAATCTGCTAGGATCGGCCTTCCCAGACATGCTATGGTATTGAGGTTTTACAACATATGTTAATTAGTCATGAATAACACATTCCAGGATTATTTACAACAGCATTCATGGGTGTTCCCATTAACCCAAAGCAACATATTTGAAACAGTTGCATAGCAAACAGAACACATGCATATATGGAACCACAGTGGACATTATAATGGCATGCAAGTTACATTGATAGCAACAGGCCACCAATGATAGTATTTGAACAGGGAACATTAATAATCAAACATTTAAATATTTGCAGAACAACAGGACACATGTCCCAACAGTGTTTTTGGTGAAAATCATACCTGTTGATTTATGTGTTTAGATCATTGGTGCAGGTTGGGTGGTAGAGAGAGATAGGGATGTCAATTAACAACTGTATAGGCTTTAATTGGAGCATTTCTCCCCGGGCCTCCGCTGAAAACAGGCTCTGTGGAACCAAGTCAGACTTTCCCGGTCTACAAATGATAAATAAATAAAAAATAAAATAAATAAATAAATAAAAAAAGTGCTCACAACTTTAATGATCATTGCTCTAATCATTACTCTCCAGATATTACCTCACTTTACATCGACCTATGGCCTTGGGTTGGGCAGTGATTTTTTTGTGCACAGTGTATAATTACAACCTTCTTATAGCTTATTTATACCTTTTCTTACCTGGCAGACCTGTGGAGGAAATTACTGTTAATGCTACTTGACTGTTTCTACCCATATTCACATAGACAAGGTTACATAAGTGCACTCATACTCTGTGTGTGTGTGTGTGTGTGTGTGTGTGTGTGTGTGTGTGTGTGTGTGTGTGTGTGTGTGTGTGTGTGTGTGTTTGTGTGTGTGTGTGCATGCTGGCACCATACTCCACCTTGATTTCTATCAGTCATCCTGGGTGTTGGCAGCAGTGACCACTTGAAGGACATTTCTTGGAGGAGACTACTTGGTGTATGTACTTATCTTGCTGTCATTTGCAGCCTTGGGGTTGGATAGTGGGTGTTGTACACAGTGTATAATTACAGCCTTCTTACAGCTTGCTTATACCTTTTCTCAACTGGCAGACCTGTGGAAGAAATTTCTGTTAATAATACCTGACTGATTCTACACATATTCACATATTCTTGGGTGAGATTATGCATACAGCTTAATACCAGTCCTGGGATTCGAACTGTGCCTGTTTGCGCAAAAAGATATAACAAGACTGTGTTTCATCTCAATGAGCTATTGGGTAGCCGTTGTTGTTTTCTTGACAGTTTTCTGCATAATACTCTCTTGTTTGGACAATCTGGTTTGTAATTCTGACATTCATGCATGGCAGACAGTTCTTATACTCTGTATTCATACCTTTACATATTACAGTATGGAAAACAATGGTTAGCACAACATCACTATTCAAGGATCAGATCTTGGTGCATGGAACATTTCTTATAGTTAATCTGTTTTACAACTCCACAATCTTTGTCAGATGAGCCTCAATTAATCAATGCTGTCAGAGCCATAGTTTCTGTGCAGAACCGGTGCACATTCAGATTCATTTTACCACATAGCAAAGTAAACAAAACAGTCTGGGGTTTTGATTTTTTTGACAGGTACTGACATTTTCATTGATTTATATACTGTATGTCAGTATTACTATGCTAATGTCTCATTTATTCAGTACAACCAATGCACATTTCTAACTATTAGCAGACTTTCTATTTATTTGCCCTGACTACTACAAGCTAGATTTGTACTCATCAGCCGCACAATGCAGCCTTAGCAGCCTGCTGGCATGGGTATGCATGTTCACAGCCCTCTCATCTGCAGCTGTACAGGAGACAGAGAAACATTTATGCATACCTATCCATTTCATACTTCAGCTGGACTTTGTTACACAATAATTCATACTGATACTTACTGCTGGGACACTCTGTGCCTGAGCGGCTTGGATCCACTGGTCCAAGAGCTCACTTTTTCTAGGATTCAGGACAGCATAATGCTGCCAGACTTGCTCACCAGTCTGAGGGATACCAGTAGCACTGATGAGGTCACATGTGAGACAGTCTCTGGCCTCCGCTTTGCATTGGGAGACCTGGTACTGGTCCTGCAGCATTCTCCCTTCATGGTGTTTTACAAGGTGTCTAACCATGACCCTGGACTCCTGAATGCCCCAACGCTGCACTCAAAAGCGCACACCTACACCAACACCAGCCATAGTGCCTGCAGTGATCAGCTACAACTGGTTATGGCTGTATTCCTACCTGCAGGGTTTAAATAGGGCTGGATTCCCACCCTTTGCTCTAATTGGCTGATTCTGAATATGCTGAACTGAGCTAAGTGATGGGCAAATCTCCTTAGCACAGGTAAGCATTGCTTAAAGGGTTGATGCTAAGCACTGCTTACCAGTGTGCAAATCCGCTTAGCTACACTAATTATTGCTAAGCATACAAATTTAAGGAATGCTTACTCCAGCTAAGCATAGCTGAGCACAATTTAGTGTTGTTCAACTTTCATTTTATGGACTATCAGGATTGTGGGGTTGATTCCAACTTAATGATATGTTATGATATGTAAGTTTCCCTTCCATAACATCCTCCTATGTGCTTTCTTTACATTATATTCATCTGTGGTTATACTGTATGGGCCACATGTAGTTATATGGGGGTTTCACATCTGTACTACACTGACACCTCACATTTGGACCTGCTACACTATTCTGGTTAACAAATATATATTATTCACTACCGATTTATAAAAAATATACTTTTAGTGTTGTTTTCATATATAAAAATTAATGGAAAGCATTGAGACTTGAAATGTGAATGACTGCATGCCAAGCATATATTTTTATTTAGCTCCTTTAGATGTGTAAGCTATGCTATACACAGATGTGCAATGTACACACCTGCTCAGCTATGCTTAAACTTTAGTGGGGATGGGAAAAAAAATAAACGTGTTTTATTTTTATTTACTTTAGGGGTATACACATTGCTTTCTGCCTCTTAAGGCAGGATATCTGCACAACTACATCATAAATGGGGGTATTATTTTACATGTTTCTCTCAGAAACATGCTTACTTATTTGGTATGCCAGCATGTACACTGGCATACCATTGTGGACATTATCTGTGCTAGTCCATTGTGGAGGGCTGTGATTCTGTATGTATTCTAATGCATTTTGTCCACAGCCACTGTTATGTTGTGATAACAGTGTCTGAGGATAGTGTTAGTTGCTTTAGAATTGCTGTACAGCAATTCCAGAGTGCAGGGGGCATGTGTACTGTGCAAGCAATGCTCAGACATGCCTCCTGCAGTCATTCATGGATCGTGCCCATGCAGGTTATACAACAGCGTGCCTTCATGAATATGCAAGTTTCACTGCTGGGATGCACTGGCATGATCCGCTCTATGCAGGAATAGCACTATTCCTGCACAGATTTTAATGAATCCCAGGGTATGTCTTTCTTTGGCAGCTGCACTTAATAAGAGCAATCCCGTTTTCTGACACATGGGGAAAATGTCACCAAAATAATATTTTATTATATGAGTTTAGGCAATTGTGGTTGTTCACAGGAATGATAAATAAGTAATAACATTCTTTGATTAAGGCAAATATGTCCTATTTACATATTGTTGTGATGGATTTTGAAGAAGGCTCACTTAAAATACAAGTAAAATTTGTTCACATTATTATCTATTAAAGAAACTGCACATTTAAATGTGAAGGTTTTGATAAAGAGCTATTTTTCTTTTTTTATTAATATTTTAGGTGAGACTGGCACAAATGAATGCTGAATATTTTATGAACAATGTCAAAAATAATGAATATATGAAAGACAATGACGAATGCAAGCCTATAATTGTAAGTGCCATTAAAGTCATGCATGACATCAATAGCAGTAATCCTTCCTATGCAGAATTCAGGAATCAACTAAATAGGCCTCGACTGCCATACGAAGTTGTCTTTGCTTTTGGAGGATGGAGTGGACCTAATGCAACAAATGTTTTTGAAGCATATGATGCTCGTGCTGACATGTGGGTGGGTATCACAAGGACAGAAGAAAACCCTCGGGCTTACCATGGTATGGCATACCTGAAGGACCGCATATATATTATTGGTGGATTTAATGGTGCAAATTACTTTAGCAATGCTACAAGTTTTGACCCTGTCAAAAAGAAATGGCAGGAAGTTGCTCCCATGCATTCCAGTCGCTGCTATGTTAGTGTGATTGCACTGAATGGCTTCATTTATGCAATTGGTGGCTTTGATGGCCATATACGCCTAAATACAGCAGAGCGCTATCAGCCTGAAACAAACCAGTGGACTATTATTTCACCTATGCATGAAGTGAGAAGTGATGCAAAGGCCACAACTCTGCATGGAAAGGTAAATCCTTGTTCATTCAATATTCTTTGCATTTTTAGAAACAGAATAAGTACTCTAGCAGCCTTACAAATATATTCAGAACATCTATCAGTATTAAAATATTTGCTCCACAGAAAACTCTAACTGAATTACAATTGCAAAAACATTGTTTATAAGTGCATTTATTCAATTTATTGTCTAAGAAAGAAAGACTGATCATAGGTAATTTATCAATAAAATAGAGTAGTTTGCAAGAAGGGGATGTCAGAACAAGAAACAATACAGAATCCCAGAAAGTCAACTAAAGCACACATGAATGGCTAGGCTTGCATAGGCCCTAGGGCCAATAGCCTAGTACCAACCTATGAACCTATGAACCTATGAATCCATAGACTGAATAGCAAATATTTTAAATGGGTAAATCCAGAAAGAAAATTAAGAAATAACAACCAAAAAACAATGGCCACTGACAAAAAGAAAAATATTTAATGATCTTAGTGGCTCGGTTAACAAGCCTTCGAGATATAAAATTCAACATATAAAAACACATTGTATAAAGCCCCCAATAAAGTTACCTATTAACACATTAAATCTACAACCAATAAAAACACTGTAAAGGTGCACATAATTTAAAGCTAAGTAAATCCAAAAGTAGCCCAGAAGTAGGTAGTAAATGAACTAATAGCAAGAACAGTATTCTTAATGCAAATTTATTGTTTTTTTAAAAAACAACATACGTTTTCACTACTGTTCGACAGTAGCTTCTTCAGAGAAACAGAACCAACAAAAGTGCCAAACATTTAAACTTGCAGGTGATATTCACGCGGTATTCACGTCACCTGCAAGTTTAAATGTTTGGTGCTTTTGTTGGTTCTGTTTCTCTGAAGAAGCTACTGTCGAACAGTAGCGAAAACGTATGTTGTTTTTAAAAAAACAATAAATTTGTGTTAAGAATACTGTTCTTGCTATTAGTTCATTTACTACCTTCTTCTGGGCTACTTTTGGATTTACCTGGCATCTTTTTATTTTTTGCACTTTTGGATTTTAACAGTTGCACATAATTTAAAGCAACGGCTTCCAATTACATTCAAGATTCAAACCTAAAGGAGACAGAGTACCAAATTTTAAAATATAAATAGTTTCCTTGTAATGCAATTTATTTTTTAATTCAAAACTATCAGAACTTAGTACTTTTTCTAAAACAGTACTTTTTAAACAACTAGAATCCCCTCATTTTTGAGTTTAATGGAGATTTATTTCATCAACTTAAAGGGACAGCGATGGGAGCATCTTTTCCTCCCATGTATGTCGGTCTCTTTATGGGGTTATTTGAGGTTAGACATTTATATAAATTAGATTTTTATTAGAGATTTGTTATTAAATATTTCAGATTTATTGATTATTTGATTTTTTTGTGTGAAGATGGACATATGCTTGTGAGTGATTTTATTGATGATTTACAGAAGAATGAATTTGGTATAAGTTTTGATTGTGTTATGACTGGCTCTAATGTAGTTTTTTGGACATGGAATTGAAAGGTGCAATTGGAGATGGCATTTTGACTGGAGTCCATAGAAAATTTCCAGATATTAATCATATTTTAGATGGTAAAAGTTGCCATCCTTCCCACTTACTGAATGCTTTACCATATGGTAAATTTCTAAGAATAGCTAGGCTTTGTAATAAAGAAGATATATTGACTGAGGAATTAATTAAAACCTGTTATTATTTTCTACAAAGGGGCTATGAACTACTTATTTTAGAAAGGGCTTTGAATCAATTGTTTGGGGTAAATCAATATTTGAGTAATGAAAAGAAATATGAGAATAGTGATAGAATGGTGAGGCAAAATGTTAATAATGCCCATGAAATAGATTACAAGGTGTATTTTGTTACTACTTATAACATTTTAACTGATGAGCTTTTCGATATTGTTAAATACTATTGGAATTATTTGTTGAAAGATAAAATCTTAAAGGATATTTTACCCCTACAACCTGTTTTGTCACTTAAAAGGGGTCCCAGCATAAAATATATGCCAGTTCATAGCTCTTTTCGTTATATCTTTTTCTTTTTATCACTGGCCATTGTTTTTCGGTTGTTATTTCTTGCATATTTTTTTTCTTTTTTGTGTTATACCAGAAAGAAAATTACTTTAAAAGTTAAAATAAACTTTTCATTTTGTTATATGCTAGGCATAAAGTCATAATTCTAAATAAATGCTTCTAGAATCAAATGAACATTGGGGGATATATAAAATAATCTACAGTATGCTATTTTCAGGTTTTTTTTGTGGTATCACTGGTCAAACTTATGGCAAATATTAATGCACCCCCCCACTGAATTAACAATTTCAGAATACTAAAATATCAATCACAATATATAATCCTGAGGAAAAGTAATACACATATATATATATATATATATATATATATATATATATATATATATATATATATATATATATATATATAATATATACTGGAAGAAAAACCCAGAGAGTTTTCTCTGTGTGATACCTTAAACCCCCTGTAATGGAGGCCTATATATATGGAAATGAATCCTTAAGTGCATCAAGTGTTTCAGCTAAATGGCTTCTGAATCCATGACTTTTTATTTTTTATTTTTTAAGTCTTTATGGGTGCCTTCAGTCCAATAAAGCAATACCCCATTAGCTGTGGACGTAAACATTTTAGCATTTTTATTGACCTTAACAGAATAACAGCATACGTGAATAGTTTGGCTATACTTCAGAAACATAAGGTCTTTAAAACCAGCTAATGCCCATAAACATTTAGATGCCTGCAAAATTTCAAAATATCCCAACTAACATCCAAATCAAAGGGTAAAAAGGTCACTCACACAAACCATTCAGTAAAAACTGTGAGAGAAACCCAGACAAGCTAGTGTTTTCACTCTGTGATACCTTAAACCTCCTGTAATGGAAGACCATGGGATATAGGGTTCCTATCACGAAATCGAATGTTGAGAATGCCAAATACTGGAAGGACGAACTAAGCCGTGGATACCTGAATTCTTTCCCAGGGAAAGAATTTGGTTGGCCGTTTCTGTGGCTTCAGCATTTTCGGACCGGGTCAAGGTAAGTGTACAAACAGGTAGTGATGGACTTTAGGGTTAGGGTGCGGGTCAGGTAAGTGTGTAATAGTGACGGACTTTAGGGTTAGGGTGTGGGTCAGGTAAGTGTGCGATAGTGACAGACATTAGGGTTAGAGCGCGGGTCAGGTAAGTGTGCGGTAGTGATGGACTTTAGGGTTAGTTCACAGGTCAGGTAAGTGTTTGATAGTGACGGATTTTAGGGTTAGGGCTGGGTTAAGGATGGTGCATAGATGTTGGTGTATGTTAGGTTCAGTGTAGGTTATGAAGGTGTTTGGTGTGATTGTGTTATGTGTGTGTGTTTCGGAACAGCGAATTTTTTCCCTGGGAAAAAATTCACTGTTTTGAAGTTTCGATGTTATCCGAATTCGATCTTCCAAGTTTGAACATATGGTGTTCGACATTTTGGAAGTTTGATCTTGTGATATAGACCCGGGATATATGTAAATGACCCTTAAGGACATCAAGCATTTCAGTCAAATAGCTTTTGAATGTCCATGAAATTTCTTCTGTAATTTCTAAGCCATTTAACTGAAACACTTGATGTCCTTAAAGGGTAATTTGCATATATCCCATGAGCCTCCATTACAGAAGGTTTAAGGTATCACACAGTGAAACCTTTAGCTTGGCTAGGTTTTTCTTGCAGTTTTACTGAATGGTTTGGCTGTGTAACTATTTTACACATTGTATATATATATATATATATATATATATATATATATATATATATATAGCTATCTATCTATATATATATATATATATATATATATATATATATATATATATATATACATATATAATTTATTTTATTTTACATTTGCTGAATGGTATCGTCTGACTGGATACATCTCCATTTTCACTTGAGGCCCAGGGAGAAAAGCTTCAATGTAGAACATACAGTAGAAATCACAAAATGATTACAAGTTACACACAGTGTACAGGCTCCAGTTGAACAAGCAGGTAATATAATCATACAATTTTAAAACAGTGCTGACAAACTGACTAGACAATGTAACATGATTGCAGACTATAGAGGAGAATCTAGTCTGGTTTTGAACAAGGACATAGACAGTGAGTTTTAAAGTATAGCCTGAGGCTTTTTTTGAACTGAGTAAGAGAGGGTTCAAGAGTAAGATCAGCAGGAAGAGAGTTCCAAGTTTTGCCAAAACAGTTAGCAAACAGAGAGTCCCCAGCAGATTTGCTGATTTTGGATGTTTGAACCAGTAGTTTATTAGAAGAGCAAAGTGACCTCAGGCTGCTGCAAGGGTTGATGATATTTTAAGTGCAGGCGTATTATCAGGGTGGTTGAGAACTTTATGAGAACTTTATGTACTAAAGTAGGCTAGGCCATTCGAGCCACCCCAGAAAATTTAGGTTGTGACAGTGGTAGGTCCTATAGGCTGTGCCTGTTACAAATCTAGCAATATGGTTATAACAGCTGAAGAGTTTGCTAAGAGTTGATTTGTTCAAATTATTGAGTAGAGGGGAGGCATAGAGAAGACTGGAGAGTACATGGGAATGAGCAATAGCAGTCCTAGCAAATGGAGTAAGGAAAGGTTTGTTCTTATAGAGGGAGCAATGTTTTTTGTTAATGGTTTTGATAGTTTGATTCACATGGATATCAAATTTGAGGATGTTGTCTATTGTGATGCCTAAGAGTTTGGTTTGTGCATCTGGGGAGATAATGGTACCATTATTAGATTTTATGGTAAAGAGTAGTGAGAAAGACCTACAAGTGGGGAGAAAAGAAGCAACTTTGTTTTGTTAGGGTTTAATATCAGCTGATGGTTAGAGAGCCAGTTTTCAACTATATTGAAAGTATTCTGAGTTAATGCAATTAGATCTGTTAGAGAGGTGGCTGAACAAATCAAGGTGGAGTCATCCGCATATTGGATACATGTAGCATTTGGGATGACAGTGGGAAGGTCATTAATAAAGAAAGAGAAAATAAGGAGTCTTAGTATGGAGCCCTGAGGGACATCTGGGGTGATGGGTAGATGGATTAATAGTTTTCCCTGCCATAGGACGGCTTGTAGTCTATTACACAGCTAAGACTGGAACCATTGAAGTGCACAGCTATTTAGTGAGAATGCTTTAAGGGTGTGCATGAGTATTTGGTGGTTGACCATATCGAAGGCCTTGGAAAGATCTAAAAAGAAGGCCAAGGAAAGCTTGCTATTATTTTAGTTATGGTTTATGGTGTTAGAGAAGGATAGGAGGTCTGAGGTGGTACTGTGGTATGGCTTAAAACTGTGCTGAGAGTTAGCCATCAGCTTATTCTGGATAAGATAATGCATAAGTTGCACATTGGGTAGTATCTATCTTTGAGTAATGATATACAGCTTAAGCTTCACAGCAAAATAGTGTAATTGGAAACTGACACTGATACATTGCTTGTTATGTCTAATTCTGAAGGGCCTTGTATTTGAAGCATTTGAGCTAACTTTTGTTATGTTTTTTCTGCTGCTTAACCTATTAATTTGTATGTTACCCACACCTGCTGCTTAACCATCATACCTCTTATTATTGTTCCTTTTTTATACTCACAAATCTCTCTTTGTATTTTCTCCAGCACTCCAGCCTTCTCTACCTATTTTGTTTTGCTTACCAGCCCTGCCTTCCTGGACATTCCAAGACCAGTCAAAAGACACCAATATCACTTTGTTTTGCCACATTTCCCAACAGGAAAGGTCATAGCTTCTCTCAAAAGTGATCTCAAATGAATTAAAGAAAGTATGGTATATGATGTTACACCTTTAATTTATTTGTGACATTGCTGTACTTTATTACTAGGAGCTAGTACAGGATCCTGACCAGAATAGCCAGCAGCCATACCCTTCTTACTGTGAACCCCCCTCCATACCTGCCTTATCTCTGCTGCCTATTCCCTATTCCTGAGCCTTATTTGACCACTAGATGGCAGTCTTCAACCACCATTAATCTCCTTTCCCTCTCTCATTCACACTCACTTTTATATAATATCTATTCCTACTCTTATTCTTTAACTGCTTGTTAACAATTCTGCCTACCTCTGAAATCACTCAAATCCTTTCCCTTATAACACCCCCTAAGCATCCCTCTAACCACCCTGCTTATCTTCCTGTGTACTTACCTTCATTATACTGATTGTTTTTCTCACTGCCCTGCTGCCTTCTTTCTTTGGGTCTGCCTACTCCGTTCGCCCTGCAGGCTCACTCCACTCCCCTACCCTACCCCCAAATCCCACCCACACTCAGGGGTCCTAACCATAAACCTTCAGTGGCCACACCCCCATTCCTATACAACCAATCCCATCCTCCTACTCATTAAGTGCTAACCACCCTAGCTCACCACTTATAGATACTCATTACATCACTAAGTACTTAATTAATTTACATACTCAATATCCCAACTTACTACAATACCTTGCAGAACCTCCTCACTATCATCCTCTTTAATATACCTTCCCCAATTACTTATTTACCTAACCATTCACTATGCCCATTACACCCAAATCCAAATACCAAATACTATTCCTCTTAATTGACCTCCTACCTTTACTATCTATAACCTATGTCCTTACTAAATATGAACATCTAACCTTAACTAACTTCAACCAGTCCCTTAAACAATCAACCTGACAGACCTACCGCCTTACCTAAACTACATTAATATTACCTCTACACCCTCCTATTTAATGCCAAAGTTTCATTGTGTAGTTCACATTAACTATAATCCAACCCAAGAAAACAAAATACTCAACCTATAAATTCTTAAATATCATACATAGGATTAAAAATGCTAAACTTTTAGATGGTGACATCCATCCCAACTCAGGCCCCAACACCACAACCACCTCTAACCCACCTAAACCAAATCCCTGTATTCCTCCAACCATCAATAAAGCATCAAACTCTCTGCTTATAGCTCACCTCAACATACAGAGCCTGAAAAATAAAGTCACCCACCTCCATGCCCTCTTAGATGTTCACTCCTTTGACATCCTTTGCCTAACAGAAACCTGGTTAAAACCTGCAACACCGGACAATGAAATCACCCCACCAGGATACAATAGCCTGAGATTAGATCAAACAACCAAAAAGGGTGGAGGTGTAGCAATATTATATAAGGCAGAGTTGTAAGTAACACCAACAAATGTACAACCACCTTCTATTAGTAGCGCTGAAATCCTTATTTCTAAACTCCAAATCAACACCTATAAATCCTTCTATATAATATGTGCCTACCTCCTTCCAGGTAACAATATAAACACCCTTGAAAATATCCTTTCCTGGCTTTCAACTAACTACCCACAAGAAAACATTGTCCTGGGTGACTTTAATATTGACTGGAATACCTGCATCTCAGCCAACCAGACTAGCCACATAAGCCTCTATGTTTTTTCCCAAACTATAACCTCCCCCACCAGGATCCATAAGCCTAACAACAAAGAAATTACTCTTGACTGGATACTGATAAATAGTCACCCCCTCTCCTATGAAGCAGTAATCCTTCCTGATGATGTCAGTGACCACTCACTGACCTACATAACCAGGCAAAAGATCAATGCTCATAAACCAACCTTATATAAAACCATTCGAACCATCAAAAACTTTAACCCTATTAACTTCCAAACTGAACTGAAAGCATGTAGCTGGTTACCCCTAAGACACCTCCAATTAGACGAGGCAGTATCCTACTTTAATGCCAAATTCTTAGAGATCCTAGATTATCATGCCCCATCCCGCTCAATGAGAAATAGGACTATAACTGCTCCATGGCTAACAAAAGAGACAAGACGCAAAATTATACTAAGAGATAAAATCTGGACCAAATGGCAAGCAACTAAAAACCCAGCTGGTCATCTAACATTTAGATAGCTCAGAAATGCTACCAAAAAATTCATACTTCTAGATAAAAGAAACTTTTACCACAACAACCAGCAAACCCACCAATACAAACCTCAACATTTCTGGGCAGGCATAAACAGACTCCTCCACCCAGGTCAGTCCAAAACTCCCACCTCAACAGGATCCACCTATGAAATACCTAAGCATATTTCAAATGCCTTTAATACCTTCTTTACTGATGCAGTCCAAACTCTTGCCAATTCACTACCTCCTGTTAGTTGAAGTTTGTTATCATCCTTGACTACTTTAACCCCCTCATTTCATTTACAACCAGTCCCTACATCCCTCATCTGCACTCCTCTTCATAAACTAAAACCTTGCACTCCCTCAGCTGACCTTTTACCAGCAGAATATCTACAGAAAGCTGCAGCAGTAGTTGTCCTTCCTATATCCATCCTTATAAATAGAACCATTACTGAATGAACAATCACATCTATCTGGAAAGTCTCCCACATTATCCCACTGCACAAAAGGGGCAACTCAAATGAACTCTCTAACTACCGCCCAATAGCTCTACTCTCTCCTTTAGCCAAAATTATGGAAACATGTATCCAACGCCAACTACTAGACCACCTACTGCAAAATAACTTACTAGCTAATTGTCAGCATGGCGTTAGGCCTCACCATAGTACCACCACAGCCCTCTTATCCTTTTTCGACTGTATTAACAATAACCAAAACAACAATACTCTATCCTCAGCACTTTTTATTGACCTATCAAATGCCTTTGATATGATCAACCATCAAGTTCTTTTGAACATACTTAAGTCTCTCTCACTAGATACACGGGCTTTACAATGGTTTAAATCCTACCTTGAAAATAGGCAACAGGCTGTGCTTTGGGAAAATAATCTATTCTCTCACCTTCCTATTACCCTGGGAGTCTTCCAAGGTTCTATTCTGGGCCCTCTCCTTTTCTCAATTTTCCTCAATGATCTTAATCTAATCATTCCTCAAGCTACATGTATCCAATATGCTGATGACTCCACACTAATATGCTTGGCTGCCTCTGCACCTCATCTTCAGGCCATTACCCAAACAGTGCTTAACACAGTAGAAAACTGGTTCTTACAGCATAGCCTCCTCCGGAATCCTAAAAAGACAAAACTACTACTCTTCACTCCCACTCAAAGGTCCCCCCAATTAACTTCACAGTTATATCCAATGATGACATTGTTATGTCTCCCGACCCAATTACCAAACTCTTAGGGGTAACAATAGACCATAATCTTAGCTTTGACACACATATTAACACAACAATAAAAACAGTAAACAGAAAATTAGGCTCCCTCCATAGAATTAAACACTTCCTAACTCCAACAGCTAGAACAACTATTGCCCACACCCATCTAACTTCCACCCTCCTCTACGCCTCTCCCATCTATACCAACCTATCAAAAAACAACCTTAACAAACTAGCTACCTCCTACAACAATATTGCCAGATTTGCTACTGGTTCCTCATATAGAGCGCACCACTGTCAAAACCTTAAGCAACTAGGATGGCTAGAACTTCATAATCAACTTCAGTTTCAAAAACTTATTATTGCCCATAAGATCCTCTATCTTCGTAAAAATACTCCTATACTTACTAGCCTTCTAATTCCCTACAGTAATTCGACTACCCTTCGCTTAGCCAATAAAGTACTAGTATTTACAGTCAAATCCAAAAATAAGGCTGGTGATTCTCTGTTTGCAAACACTATTGGCAAATCCTGGAACCTGCTTTCCAAGGAACTCTCATCTATCTCCTCAGCGAAACTGTTCAAAAAACAACTCAGAGAATACCTTAGTAACCACTGGTTAAGCCCACGTAGTAACCCAGACTAATCTTTCCACCACTTTCTCTGAACTCTACCTACATAACTTTTTGCAATTTAATTCCAACTCTCTCTATGCCTTAGAGAATAGACCTACCTATACTAATTTTAGTCTTTACAACTCTCTCTTACATATGATCCTCTTCTATGTACTAGCATAGTTTGCTGCTTGCAGCATTAACTTGCTATCACATATAACTATCTATATAGACATTCTTCATATTTCTTATTACATGCTGCCTTAAAGTTGCTATGCTACTATAAGATAAATGGAATGACTCACTGCTAAACACTGTACCTAGAGCTGCTATATTTGTTAGTGTGCTTTTCATTTCTCTTTCTTATTGGTGCGCCACTTTACATTTGTTTATTGTTCAATCTCTTTTCTTATTATCTGCTACTTTAATAGTAATTTTTGTCTATAAAACATTTGTATTATTCACCTTAAAATAGTACTGTACCTAAATTTGTTACATTTTTACTTATCTGTACCTGTAGTTGCTACTATTTTGCTTATGTGGAGCTTTTCTCCTTGGCCGTCTACTGAAAATGGACATATATCCAGTTAGACTAGCCCAGTCAACAAATGTAAAATAAAAATAAATAAAGTAAGTTGTTTATGGACACACTTATCCATCATTTTAGACAATGGTGACTGAATAGCTATGGGTCTAAAGTTTGACAGTTCGAAGGAGTTGCCTCCTTTCTGGAGTGGTATTACATGAGATATTTTCCAAATGGAGGGGATGGTGGCTTCAAATAAGGTTCTGTTGATTATGATGGAGATGGCTATGCTATGGCATCTGCTTCTTTTTGCAGATACTCTGGTGGGAGATCAGCTGCTAGAGTAGTTGGTTTTAATTTCTTAATTAGAGATCTGATAAGTGATGTAGAAACAGGCTGAAAGCTAAAGGAGATTGGGGTATTGGCTGTGGCAACATTTGGGTTGGAACAGCTTGGTGTCAGTTGGTTGGCTAGAGATTGGATAGTCTCTGTGAAGAAACTGTTGAAGACATTTGCAATATCCTCTGGGGATTTATGGTTGGAAGCTGACAGGGTAGGAGTGGAGGACTGCCTGGGTGAAGAAGTTTGTTTATTCCTGCCCCAAACTTTTGAGGTTTGTTGTGATGTTTTTGTTGAAGATGGTAGTAGAAGATTTTTTTTTGTGCAGTATACTAGATTTATTTTGTGTGATTTCTTAGCTGTCGGTATCAGAGTTGATCTAGTGGGCCTTTTGTGGTATGCCATTTGTCCCATGCTTTATTTCTAGCTATGATTTTACATTTGGTCTCTTTTGACAGCCACGGAGCAGTTTTTGTTCTGGTTCGAATGGAGTGAGCAGGAGCATGAGAATCAAGAATAGTAAGAAATATGGAATTAAAGTATTAAAGTATTAAAGTATTAAAGTGCGCTACTGCATTGCACAGTGAAAGGTGCTTTAGGACTGACTAATTGCAAGCTTTAAGTTCCTTTTGAAAATTGGTGGAATTGAAGTTCTTATTATTTTTTATGTTTTTAAAGGTGGTCTGGTGGGGGTTGTCCACCTTGTGCTTGATAATGTATGTAAGTAAGTGGTCACTTTGGTCATATGGAAGGGTCCCTGACTTGTACATATTGGGGTGGCTGTGGATAACTATCCAATCTAGGATACTGTCTTTGTTATTGGGTTTGCCTATCCTGGTGGGAGAGGATATTAGCTGCATAAAATCATGTAGGTTGATATGGGTAATAGGAGATTCCTAGGAACAGGTGCTCCAACCAATGTTAAAATCTCCAAGCACCATAGTTTCTTAGGGGTAGGTACTGGATAACCAGTGGAGGATGTCCTCTAGGGTGTTTGTATTATTACTGTGGGAATGTAATTAAATGCAGACAATGTTTATGCATTTATTTATATTCAGAAAGATAACAAAGCGAAGTTCGAGAAGAGAGCTGAAAATATTAACATGGGAGTATGATTATTTTAATGTATGCACATATAAGATGATAAAAAAAAAAAACAACTGTATAAAATAAAAAAAAGACTTTCGAAGGGCTATAGTTCTATGCCACAGACTGCAGGGGAAAATGCATGTCATACTAGGTTAAAGAAGGAACTAAAGTGCTGCCTATTGTTATAAAGAATCAAATGTCAATAAATAAATAAATATAAATAAATAAAAAATAAAGTGACAGTTTTTCAGCATACATTATCAATACCCTGTTTTGGGCTCTTTCCAAAACAGGAACTGACTTTTTTTTTTTACTTTTCCCTCAACACTGTTCAAACTCAGCCTCTCCACAGGCTACATACCTGTAGAGTGGCGCAAAGCAACAGTTATTCCGCTCCACAAAGGTGGAGCCACAATAGACCCCAGGAACTATCACCCTATAAGCCTGACTAGCTTGGTCTGCAAGGCTATGGAGCGCATCATCATGGCACTCATTAACAGAGACATTGGGAACCTCCAAACACTGGACCCTACCCAGTTAAGCTTTGTTAAGGGCAGATCATGCCTCCTAAACCAGGTGGACTTCTTTGAGACAGTTACCAAGGCTATAGGCGAGGGGAAAGGTGGTGCACACAGCCTACCTAGACCTTGCAAAGGCCTTCGACACAATTCCCCATTCTGGTATTATAAACAAGCTCACCATCCTGAACATAAACCCCTATGTCACAAGATGGGTTGCCAACTGACTCACAGACAGAACCCACATGGTGAGAGTTGTGGGAGCTAGGTCTGACTCTAAACTGGTTACAAGTGGCATTCCACAGGGCTCAGTCCTAGGACCCCTCCTGTTCAACATATACTTCTCAGAGGTACAGGCATTCACAGGAGGACTATGGCTGACCAAGTTTGCAGACGACTGCAAACTAGGGGCTATAATTGACTATCCAGATGACACAGACATCCTCCAAAAGGGTCTCACTGAGATGGCTATCTGGTGTCAAAATCATGGCCTCAAGCTAAATGCCAAAAAGTGCATAGTCATCCTCTTTGGAAAAAACAAAGTAACCACAAACTACCACATAGGTGGTAGTCCCCTAAATACGGAAGACGTAATAAGGGATCTGGGGAACCAAGTAGATAGTAATCTCTCCTTTGATAATCACATTGCCAAAGTGGTTAGAAAGTCCTTCTATGTGGCCCACCTAATCACAAAAGGGTTCACATCCAGATCAAAAGAGGTCATTGTGCCCCTCTACTCGTCACTCATCAGACCCATCATAGAATACAATGCCCCATTTGGGATGTAGCTTACAAGACACCTGCAACAGCTGGAAAGACCACAGAAGTACCTCACCAAGAGGATCACTGGCCTCAAACAGATGCCCTATGCAGCTTGACTGAAGAAACTCCAGCTGTACTCAGTTGCATACCTCCAACTCAGAGGTGATCTCTGCCTGACATACAAGGCCATGACCAACCCAGAATTGATGGACATGGTCCACCTAAAGAAAACCTTATCCCCTCGAGCCAAACGCTCTATCGATCTAAACCTCACCATAACAATAAATTGGACATGCTGGAGTGCTAGATTCCTGTTCCAGAGACTTCTCATGCTTTGGAACAAGATTCCAATCTACATTAGGTAAAACTCCTCACAAACACTCTTCAAGAAAAACCTTGACGAGTGGATGGGAAACAAAAAGTTTACCTCAGGGATCACTTCAGTGGTTCTGCTGGACAGAGGCACAGGAAACTAATTTAAGGGGGCGGTGAAAGCCAACACATTCTGGCTAGGCTTATAAATGCCTTTGGGCAGATAGCCTAGTACCTACCTATGAACATATGAACATCTCCATCAGTTTTGATAGTTTCTTCTAGGTTTATGTCATGACCTTAGGAAACATAACAGCAATGGTTTGCACAATGTTCTGCCAGTCCAAACTAAATGTCTGTGCAACTCCAATCAGTACAGAAAAAATACAATAGAAAGGTTAGATAGGTACAGTCCTGATGGTAAAATTAGAAGTGGTATACAACAGAAACACAAGTCCCTGCCTCATTGTAAAATAGGGAATTAAGCAGAATCCAGGTAAGTGACATTTATCAAATGGGAAATATATGAGATGAGGAGGCTGTAATTTGTAAATGTGAGATGAATACCTTAGAGATGAAACAGTGAAGTATTTTATCCACATAATTCAAAAAGAAATACTAAAGAGATTGCAGAGTCAAAATCTATTGCAGAATTCATGTA
>NC_056728.1:1523823424-1523875758 GCF_019279795.1 Protopterus annectens | reverse complement strand
TTTTTTGATAACAGAGCAGTACACATTAACACCATGTGCTATACACATTACTGGAAGTTCTCTTTTCCACAGGTATATTTGTAGGATGGTGACATCATCAGACTTGACAAAGATGAGTACACCACTTTTAAGGTGTTTCAGTAGCCTTCAAAAAGGTTGCTCCTTTCCAAGGAGACATACACACTCTCATACAGTTGTCAAATGCAGGATTCAAACCCCTACCTAACTACTGTATGATACTAGAGGAGTACGCATTAACATGACGCACAATACACATTACTGGGAGTTCTTTTTTCCACAGGTATATTTGTCTGATGGTGACATCATCAGACTTGACAAAGATAAGTATACCACTTTTAAGGTGTTTTAGTAGTCTCCAAAAAGGTTGCTCCTCCCCAAGGAAATCACACACAAACACAAACACACACTTGTCAAGTGCAGGATTCAAACCCCTACCTAACCACTTTATGATACTAGAGGAGTACACATTTACACAAAGTGCTATACACATTACTGGGAGTTCTCCTTTCCACAGGTATATTTGTAGGATGGTGACATCATCAAACTAGAGAAAGTGGAAAGCAAATCTAACCTTAAATAAAGATAAAAGTAAGGGCTTGGGAGATGTGGTGAAAATTCAGGGGTTTATAGTTGTCATTAAATGAGGTGTCTTTGCTAGGGATAACATTTGGTAAATTGATGTAGTTATGATGCAGTGGGAGGGTGCAATGCAGGGCATATAGATTAGCATTCAGGAAAAAGTTTTTTCTGATTAATTATGTATTAATGAAAATATAGAATATATATCAAATGTTTACATGATCCTACAAAATTATGAAAAGGAAATTGTGAAGTTGGTGTTTTCTTTCATATGTGATTTTAGATTAAACCAGATAAAAAGATGTGTGTTCTATATGAGTAAAGATGAAGTTGGATTGGGGTTACTAAATCCAGTTGTTTATTCTGTTTCTTTAAGCTTGTATAGAGCATTAAAGTGGCTAACAGAACAAATGAGAAAGTAGTAGTGATAATGTATAAATATAAGTACAAAAGGTTCTGAGAAGTAATGAGAATAAGAAAAGAGAAAAATTATGCAAATGAAAAATTAAAATTGTCAAGAAAAACAATAACATGGAATATAAAAATTGCTGATATACAGAAAGATACAAGGATGTGGTATAGTAATGTGATAAAACAATATTATTATATAAATCCATGGGAACATTTACCATAGAAAGTGATTAAAGCCATTAAAGTCTGGAAAAAGTGGTGTGCCAAGATAAAAGTGTCAGGATTCCTATGCAGATTGGTAGTAAATAAGTTACCAGTAAAGCAGAATATGTCATATAAAAAAAAAAGTTGAAAAAGTGTGTGTATTTTGAGGGGCTGAAAAAGCTGTGCGAAAAAGTGCGGCTATTGATATAAAAATAAAATAGATATGAATCTGATGTATGGATATTATAAGAACAAGTAGAAAGAATATGTGAGAAGAGCAGATAATTTATTTTATGTAATCTGAGTTATTTGTAAAGAAAGACTGAATGAAATTTTGTTTCATGGAAAACGGATTTTGGCAGCTATATTGTGAAAAATTATTATTATTGTTGTTTATTATTTATTATTATTGTTTTGATTATTGTTGTGGAAGGAGTGAGGGTCAATTATGGAAGAAGAATACTGAATATGTTATAACAAAACTGATAAATAGTAAAAAACTGAAATGTGTCATAAAAGAGCCTGTAAATATGTACATTTTGTGAATGTGTAAACAATGGGTTTTTATGTAGTGCAAAATAAAGGACTCCTACTCTTCAAAATAGGTGCCATGGGTTCTTTTACGTCTACCTGAGCTATCACCAACTCATGCAGATTAGACCTCATTTAACATCACATCCAAAGGATGATATGCTCAGGAATGCAGTACCCCACTTATACTACACTGCAGTGTCTAGAATCCATCTATTTGGTGTGGGCATGGAACCTATTACCTTCTACACCAAAAAGCGAGTGCGCTATCTGCTGTGACATGACATATTAGTTAAATTAAAGAACAAATTGCATATAAAGCATTTAGCAGCAATTTCACATATAGACATTTTTAATGGTTATTTCGAGAAACCAATTACATTAAATAACAAACAGATGAGACTAATAGGTATCATTCAGAAAATCTGAATTGAAAGCTGGAAAGCTCTGTTACATAGAAGATATGGAGTAGAAATAAATAATGAGAGATCCACAGTGAAATAAAAGCATTTATAAATAAATATGGCTTAAACAGATTTATTAAAAGAAGAAAAGAAATGTGGCATCCAAAGCTTTAGTATGCTATGGAGTTATCAAATATAATGGAAGATGATGACATTGATTACATTGTTATGTTATCAAGGCATTATTGTATTATGATAGTAAAGTGGTGTTACGCCCTAAAATGAGTTACTAAAGTAATGCAATTTGATGTTATTTATAACTCATCCCAATCTTTGTTGGTGAGTTAGTAAGGAACTGGTGCAGAGACAGAGGCCACAGATGAATATTCATTTCATAAATGTTATGAGGTTAGCTGGGGTCATGAATTTTATTTTTATTTGAAAGGAGACAGCTTTAGAGTGCAACATTACTAGCAAGGACATTACAAGGGGGGCGAGATGCAGACGTTTTTCATGTCAGTGAGAACCAGGTCCAGTATGTTTGCTCCACTAGTGGGCATGTGGACTATCTGGTCCAGGGTATTAGTGTTTAGAGAGTCCAGAAATCTCTGGGCCTGCAAGTTTGGGGTCATATATGATTCTCATTTTATAATGATGTAGTTGAAGTAACCAGGAACATGGTATTAGTTTGCATGCTGAGTGTCTCCAGTAAGTTTAAATATGAGTCATGGATTTCCAGGGTCATAGAAGGAGTACCCATAGCTAGCAAGAGTATGGTATGGGACTTCACCTATGGTAATTTGGACATGGAGATGCTCAAGTTCATCATCCTGTTTGACCAACCTTGCGGTGACCTTGTTATTGGTGTAGATTGAGACACCTCCACCTTTAGTCCCTACCTGTGCAATAGCTGGCCTAAATGTTTGGGAGGCGTTGTAGCCTTACACAGCTGGGGTGCTCTTCCTGCCTTTAAATCATATCTCAGTAAATACACAGATGCCTACGTTCTCCAGGGTAAGGAGAGCTTGGAGGGAGTGGAGTTTATTGTTCAGGCTCATGGCATTGAGCAGTAACACCTTTAGAATCCATTGGTTATTAAAATATAAAACTATGTTTAGCTTTTTATTTTTTACTTAAGTTAGTCCTAAACTTAAATTGAAAATTCAGTCAGGTATAAAATTAGCAACAGTAGAGGCACTTCTGCTATTAATGAAAAGGGCAATTAAGTGCCAATTAGAGATAGTTAACTGCTGTGCCCTGTTTCTATGTTAGTGGCTGTTGGTCTATGAAGTTTGCTTGAAGGTGTTATTTCATGAATAAATATGTAATTTATCCCTGTCTGAACCACTCTGTACAGGATGTCCTTCAAATGTATATAGCATTCTGCTGAACATTAGACCCATTATTGACTACAGTGTCCCGTTTGGCATTTACCCAACCATGCACACTCAACAGATGGAATGCCATAAAAGGTTCCTCACCAGGAAAATCTGGACGTAAGATCCTATCTCTGTAATCAGTCTCCTACAGGTTATTGAGATGTGATTTATGTCTAGCATATAAGGCATACTCAGATCCAACTTTGATGGATCTCTTGCACATCCACAACACAAGCAGCCCCAGAAACACTAAATCAAATCCTTGAGCTTTGTGTGAGTCATACATAGAACCAGCTTTAGGGACAGATATGTGTCTCAAATGATTTCCAGAGTATGGAATAAGCTCCCCATGTATGTGAAGCAGAGTTCATCTCTGACCCATTCAAAAGAAACTTTGACAGTCTGAATATATCCAACAACAGGCACATAACTTACTTATAGACAGTGTTTCTAATCCAAAAGCGATGTCTTTCATGTATTTAAGTGTTTGGGGGGGCAACAATTTGTGACATGCACATTTTAATGCTGATTGGGCAGCAATAAGAGATTGTGAGTACGAACTGTAATTTTCTGACTACACCCCTAGACTGAGCAGCTAGTTTTGCCTCATATCTGGCTTTTTTTTTTATTTCATTAGGGCTGAGAGTTCCTTATTAAGTTTAGCAAAAAGAGTGTTTTTGGCATCTTGAGAGCACAATTTTATTTTTGTGTGCATTTTCTTTGTAATACAGCCTGTTTATATTTGGGTTACACCGTACCGGTTTGTTCTTTAATTTGGCATTGTATTTACTTCTGAGGGGGACAGATGCATCTGTGAAACTATTCAGAAATTTACAAGTCTTGGATGGCCTAAACATGCAGTGTGGTAAAGCAACTGATTGATGGCACGGAGGTGCAGTGAGTAGCATTGCCATTTCACAATGCTTCATTCTCTGGTTGAGTTTGCAGCTGCACCTCCTTCTGAGGGGAGTCTGCATGCCCTCCTTATCTCAGTTTGTGTTTTATCCAGGTTCTCTGATTTCCTCCGCAATCCAAACATATGCTTTAGGTGACTTGTATCTCATTATAAGCAGTGAGTGTGTGTGTGTGTGTGTGTGTGTGTGTGCGTGTGTATTTTGTGATATATATGGCTTGTCAGGGGTAGCATAAGTATGTGTCAGTGTGTGAAAACGTGGACAAATATCACTGACCTTATTTGCTGTCACACACAATATTGAGGAACACATACATAGCTTCTGTCAGACATATATATGTAGCATGTCTCCTTACCCCTACCCCTTAAAAGGCCCCTCCCCTGCTTACTTGAAACAACACAACTCAGATATATGCACAGAAGGTTGATATAACTAGAGTTCCTCTGGCTAGCAGCAAAAACAGACTGCCATTAACAAGTAATTATCTTTAAACTGTACTACAACTAAGCCCTCAAAGCTTCTGGGGCTTTAGAAGACTGGCTGTATAAGGAGATTTTAATTTAGGCTTAGTAGGGAGGACCCATCCATAGCCACTGCCCCATGCCCCACCTAGTCTAAAACCAGCCATGTGCTTAGGTGTGCACAGACATTCACTACAGCTACTGTGGAGTTGTCTGGGGACATTGTGGTTATTATTTCTTTAACTTTCATTACCAAGAAACCTCAGAAGTCTACACTGAAGTTTACTTTACCTTGTCTAGGGTAGTGTGCTGTCTAGTACCAACAAGTTAGAAAACATTACTGTGATGATTTTCTTCCCCTTTCCTCACAAAATCACACACACGTATAGGCAGCCTATTTTGGGGACAGAGAAAGGAGGCATGCTTTATATGTATGTCTAACAACAATTATTATTAAAAATGTTAAAACATATTACAGTCACCATTTATTTATTGTTTCACTGTCATCCCAGTCTAACATCAGAGGGGTACACAGAAAGTAGCTGTCTTTTGATGTAGAGGTGAGAAGGCGTGCCATGCATATGTAGGACATTGATTTGACATACATGACAATTGTCATTTTATTTCCACTTTCATCCCAATTTAATCCCAATGTAATACCAGAATGATGCCAAGAAGTTGACCTTTTGAGGGATAGGGGAAGGGATGGAGGCACTATTCACATATAAAGGATTAGGTGTCCTCTTCTCAAGCAATTTGTCTTTTCTGTTTGTTGGGAACTGTTATTTTGTCACCTTAAAACACAACTTATTTCTTCCTCAAAATAAAAAGTAAGACTGCATTTCTTTCCTTACTCACAATTTTTGTTCAGGCTGTCAGTGGATCAAAATGGATCTATAACCCCATGGCTTCTGAAGATATAGTAGTCCTACTATGTACTTATTATTTCCACTACAGTTATTACAAAGCAGTCTCCAACCAAGCCTCCTACCCTGATTACCGTTCCTCCTCCAACTTCCATCCAAGCTTTGGAGTTGAGAGATTTGAACGTCCAGATCCATACAGCATCTGATCAGAGAACTTTTCCCTCAGATGTTTGCCTTGAGTTCCTCTGCTCTGCTGGAGCAGGAGGACTCTCAGAGCCATTTCACACCAGTCGGGTCTGGGGATCATGTATCAACTCAGAGGCTTTCAGATCGGTCCCTGATCCTTCGGGCTACAGCTCAGATGAGTTAAACTCTGACTTCATCTTCGGATATTGTCTTCTGGATCCGAGGGGATCACTGCTCTGAGTGCTTCTTTGCCAGATCTGGAGGCCCGCTCTGTTCTGGAGCAGACTGCTGTCAGGGCTCAGAAGAGGACTATAGCTTCTCCAGCCTCTAGGATGAGGTCTTCTTAAGATCTCCAGATCCCCTTTGTTCATCCGTAGTGTCTTCCTTCTGTGCCACCTCTTCCACAGGGACAGCAAGAACCTAGACATCAGGATCACACAGCTGGTACCCCTGCCTCTTCTGAAACCTCCCTGGAATATCCCATCAAAGAAGTCCCAAGGAAGAGGACTTGCAAGAGGAAGCATTTTACTCAACTGAGGAGTCTGTCACCTCTGATACTGACCTCGATGAGGGAGAAGAAACAAACTCCTGTCTTATTTTGTTTAAGTGAGTGCTCCCTGCAGGACTATCAACAGCCATAGTCTCTTATTATATTACATCTTGCCTGCCAGAGTTAACACCCCCCCCATATTGTCTCTAATAGTCACATTCCCTATACCCTCCTTAGCCTCTCTCCTAAAACTCTTCCCCCCTGCTTGTAAATTATATTTTTTATTCTTGTCACCTCTGCCATCCCCTAGTCTCTATAAAACCCCTTTGGGTAGACTCTACTTACATTACCTGGAATGACCATTAGAGTGCAGAAGTACTACCTATTTACCCATCACTTACTTTGCTCCTATATTTCAGCCTTTAAACCTTATTTTGTCTCCCTCTTACCGCTGTTACCCCTGAGCCTATTTCTTTGCCTCTGAATCAACCCTTAGTCAGCTCTCCTTTCCCTTTGCTATTTTCGTCTCTGACCTCCTAGATACCTTACTTTGGATTTACCTCCTAAAGTACTGATTATTTTCCCTCAAAACCTGTCTTCTTGTCTGAACCTGCTCCGTTCACCCTGCGGGCTCACTCCGCTCCTGTACCCTACCCCCAAATCTCACCCACCCACAGTGGTCCTACACTTATACTTCCTAAACCACACCCTCTCTCTCATCCAACCAATCAATTGCTCCAACCACTTACTCCACTTAGCTACACCCTTCTCTTCTAGCTCTCTCAAGTATCTCTACTTAAAGTGCTTTTCCATAGCCTACAGCAGTACTCCTCCCTCTCCTTAAAGTCTCTCCCACACTTACTACTTCTTTATTATCTTAATCCCAGTCTACCTCCATTGTATTTGTATAGGTATTCATAACAAAATGCAAACTACAATGAAAGTTATCCTAACCAACTTAATATTCTTAACCACATTTTTACCTGCCCTCACCTCTGCCTATCTCCTAACCTGTTTTGAAAATTCTGATTACTTCCACCATAACTACTCTGCAAAACAAATAACCATTCATGATATCTCCCACTTCCATATTCACATTAACATCATCTCCACTCCCTGCTATCTGCTAGCTCAATTCCATCGACGCATACACATTAAGTACAATAACCTCTTAGTAAGAAAAGGGAAACTTCAAACTAACTATTCATACAACCCAGTATTTAAGCTAAAGATCCCTACCTTACAGGATGGGGACATCCACCCTAATCCTGGCCTAACCAATGCCTCTACAGTAAATATTAACTGCACCACACCCTCAATCCTTCTGACCCAGACCAAACTCTTCATCTCTTTACTAATAGTACATCTCAGTATCCACAGTATTAACAACAAAGTTGCCCATCTCCATGCCCTCCTTGATATTCACTCCTTTGACATCTTCTGCCTTACAGAAACTTGGTTAAAATGTGGAACTAAGGATAATGAATTATCTCCCCAGACTATAACATATTGAGACAAGACCGCTTAAAATGTAGGGGTGGGGGAGTAGCACTCCTATATAAAAATGGCCTACAGATCTCCTCTATAACTTATAACTCACCTTTGGACAGTAAGGCTGAAGTCCTCATCTCCAGACTTCTAATCAACACTAAGAAATCCCTTTATGTCACCTGTATCTACCTACCCCCCTCCCCGGCAATAACAGCATTATAATAGAAGATATTCTTAGCTGGGTGTCCTCAACTTACCCACAAGAAACAATAATACTAGGTGACTTTAACATGGACTGGAAAACTGTCAATACTAATAATATTTCCTCACATATTAATCTTTATGGCTTTATACAAACTATCACCTCAACAACCAGAACAAACCAACCAAAAAAGAGAGTACCTTAGACTGGATACTTATTAATAAACTTCCACAAACTTGCAATGTAGGAACATTACCAGATGATCTAAGTGATCATACTCTAACTTACATTCTAAGACAAAAGAATGACATTTCCAACACCCCTACTTATAGGATCTCACAAACCAAGAAACACTTTAACCCTGTACTATTCCAAAACAAACTCAATGCCTGTGACTGGAAACCTCTAAAAATTCTCCCACTTGATGAGGCTGTTAAATATTTTAACTCTAAATTTCTAGCAATCCTCAATAAGCACACCTAAATGATATATTAGAATGAAATCCAAACCAGCCCCCTGGCTTTCAAAAGAAACCAGACAGAAAATTCTACTTAGGAACAAATCATGGGCTAAGTGGAGAGCTAACAGAACTTCCCCTGAGCAACAAATTTTCAGACAGTTGAGAAATATGACAAGTAAAGCTATACTCACTGACAAAAAGAACTACTATTGTAAACTACAGCAAACACACCAAAAGAATCCACAGAAATTTTGGACTAGCATAAATAGGCTCCTTCACCCCGGTTACTCTAGCACACCATACCCTCAAGGTGCTGATCATAATACCCCACATCAAACTGCCAACACCTTCAACACCTACTTCACAGAGACCATACAATCTCTAGCTAGCCAGCTTTCCACTGATAACACAAGGCTCACAACCTCTTTACCTGGATCTTTACCAACATTCCAATTTGAAACCTATCTCAACCACTCTCATCTACAACATCTTACTAAAACTTAATCCTTGTATTCCTTCAGCCGACCAGTTACCTTCTAAATATTTGCAAAAAGCAGCCAAAGTCATTGCCTTTCCTATATCCATCCTAATCAATAGAACCATTAATGAGGGAATCATCCCAGACATCTGGAAAATCTCCCACATTATCCCCCTACATAAAGGTGGTAAATCTAATGATTACTCTAACTACAGGCCGATAGCTCTACTATCAACCTTAGCAAAAGTCATGGAAAAATGCATTCACCACAAACTACTAGACCACTTAACCAAACACAACATACTGGCTAACTGCCAGCATGTCTTTAGGCCATTTCATAGTACTACCACCGCTCTCCTATCTTTCACCGACTCCATTAATAAGAACCATAATAACAACATCCTCGCTTCTGCTCTCTTCATTGACCTTTCAAAGGCTTTTGATATGGTAAACCACCCCCTGCTTATAAATACTCTTGAATCTCTTTACTGGATACCCTAGCTATACGATGGTTTAAGTCCTACCTCAACAATAGGCAACAGGCAGTTCTCCGGGAAGCCAAACTATCATCCTACCTGTCAGTCACCCTTGGAGTCCCTCAGGGCTCCATTTTAGGACCTCTTCTTTTTTCATTATTCATCAATGACCTTCATGTAGCAATCCCTCAAGCCACCTGTATACAATATGCCAATGATTCCACGCTTATATGTTCTGCCAACTCCATTTCTGAACTACATTCACTAACTCAAAAAGTATTCAACTCAGTAGAAGTTTGGTTCTTTAAACACTGCCTCCTTTTGAACGCCAAAAAAACTAAGCTCCTACTCTTTACACCTACCAGTAGGTCCTCTCCTATAGACTTCTCAGTCAAATCCAACAATGGCACCCTTATCTTGCCCGACTCTACCACCAAACTGTTAGGAGTCACAATCGACAATAACCTTAACTTCGATAGCCATATAAATAACACCATACAAACAGTAAACCAAAAAATGGGCTCCTTATATAGAATCAAACCCTTCTTAACTCCAACAGCTAGAACCACTATTGCCCACTATCATTTAATCTCAACTCTTAACCACAAAAATGAAAAACAGCAACCAAATAAACAAAAAGGTGTCTGGCACAATAGAGGTTATCCAATATTCCAAAAATGCAGGCAAGTCGATCCAAAGTATACTGAATTTTCTTTATTGCATGAAAAATAAAAAACACATAAACTCCAAGCTAAAATCAATTAAGCGCTTTCGTCTCCACAAACGGAGACTTCATCAGAATGAATTAATAAACCTCAGCTTTCCTTTTATGTTCTCCAAATATCATTAACTTAATTAATAAAATCATTAAACAATAAAGCCATTGCCTTGTTGTAACTTGTTTCATTTAAAGCAACATTCATATATTAAAATATTAAAAACATAGTATGAATAGCAGTGCTTTATAATGCATAAAACAATAATACATCATAATATAACTAGTCAGTAAAACCAATATTTAGTACTTGATACTTCATAGCAAAGATAAAAATAAAAACCTTAGTGTCCTATTAATTTCTTATGGAAGAAACATACGTTATTTACCCAGTCTAGGAGATGTGACCTGAACCCAGAGACCTGTATTTCAGGTTTTCTTATTTGACAGAAAGTAAAATACAAATGTTTATAAATAATCCAATGTTACAAAAAATTAATTGTACATAATAAAAGTATAATAATTAGTAATAACTTCTTCATATGCATATACATTAATACTATTTGTTAATTAATTAATTGATGAAAACAACAGAGTGTTTGTATGAAAAAATATGTTATATATATGTGTGTAAATATATATAGGGAGTGTAATAAATCCATTTAACACTATAAATATTTTCATTATAAAATTATACTATAATTATAAAAAACAAGGATGTATATAAATATAAAAATATATATATGTAAGTATATAAATATGTAACAATTCTTTGGCAATACCTTTATAAACACTAATACTAAATATAAATATAAATATAAATATATGTATAAATATAAATGTTAAACAATAAAACTGCTTCAAATAAAACATGGAAGGCAATTAATCATATTATTAAAATACTTTTCCCACATTTCATTATTTTATTTTATTTTATTATTATGTTATTTTGTTATTTTGGGGTCCATGGCTAAGATCTTAAGTGCTGGAACAATAGATATGTGGTCATTTAACCCTTTTCTACAACTCGCATCCAGCTTCAGTTGCCATATCATTTCTCTATATTCCACTTTGGTTTCCCAATCGCCTCCTCGTTCTGGGTACCCCACCACTTCAAGCACCCAGAATTTAAAATCAGCCTTTACACATTTTATGGCATGCCAATATAGTGCATTATTTTCATTATGTCTGTTTATATCTCTGATGTGTTCATAAATTCTATTTTTCAACTGCCTTTCCGTTTTCCCAATATAATAACTGTCACATGCTCTACAAATCACTAAATAGACCACACCTCTAGAATAGCAACTGCTATAGTTTTTAGCTGTTAATTTAAAGGGAATACTGGATATCCTAATTTCCTTGTTCTCATAGATATATGGACATTGCGCACATCTGCCACACTTATATGTTCCATGTTTCCTGCTAGTCCCATCAACCTGAATTCCCTTTCTTTCTATAATGTTCTTAATATTGGGATTCCTTCTAAAACTAAATCTTAATTGATTCTTAAAAACTTCAGTTTTGGTTGCAATACTTCTAAACATATCCCATATTTCATGTATACCCTTCCTAAACCAACCTGTACCATAAAAATATGTTGTAGTTAAATAAGGTGTAAAATATGTTTCTGTTCTCTTATCCATATCATTGTTATCACTATAACAATTATTTTCAATAGGTTCAGGCTCCTCTGTCTCCTGGTGACCATAATTTAAAAGTGGCATATATTTGGTACCTCTCCTTGATACTACATATTCTTTGACCGAGTTAATGAGCTCAATCGGGTACCCCCTTTCCATAAATAGACCCTCCAAATAAATAATTTCACTCATAAACTCAGCATCGTCTGAAATCATCCTGGCCATCCTTATCATCTGGCCCTTAACTATATTTTTCTTGAGCTGGTTTGAGTGATCACTTTGGTAGTGTAAATAAGCATTGGAAAAATGCTCCTTCCTGTATATATTGGACTTATAACATTTGTTAACTCGGTCTTTCGTAAGCTTTACATCCAAGAAATGTGTATCATCAGTCTCAATCTGATGAGTAAATTTCAAAAAGGGAGTGGTGTGATTGATATAACTTATAAATTTATCAATGTCCTCACTTGTTCCTTTCCACAGGATAAAAATATCATCCAAAAACCTGAAGTATTCCACTATATATTGGTTGTGTTCTGAATTAAAAACAAATTCCCTTTCCCAATAAAACAAATTCCCTTTCCCAATATAACATAATTGTATTCGCATATATAGGGGCACAGGCTGATCCCATAGCCACTCCTTCTTTTTGATGGTAATAATCCCCCTCGAAATATATAAAATAATATTTTAATACTAATTCCATGTTTAATAATACATTTCTAAAATCTGCAGGTGTAAGCCAGTCCATTTCCTCTAAAACTTTTTCAAACCACTCCAAGCCAATATTCTGGGGAATGACTGTAAATAATTCCTTAACATCAATAGTGATAAAAAACATATTTTCCATAAAAACACTTTTCCCTATTTTATTTAAAAAATCCAAGGAATCCTTTAAAATGTGTTTCCACCTTGAATAAACTTTCTTTGTCATAGCATCCACATATATAGCCATGAGCTGGGTTTTTGATCCCTGTGAGGCAACAATCGGTCTTAAAGGAGGGTCAAGTATAGATTTATGCACTTTTGGTATTCCAAAAATGCCTGGAATGACATGTTTTGGAACTCTTAAATAATTATATAATGCTAGGTCTATTAAACCTGTTAACAAATTATCTTCCAAAATAAGCTCAATCTTTCTATAAAATATATTGATTTCATTTTTAGTAACAAGACAGTAATTTTCATCCTTGTCTAGTATTTCTTTCATTTTCCTTATGTAGTCCCAGGTCTCCATCAGGACGACGCCCCCTCCCTTATCTGGTTTCATCACCCTTAACCCTCTATTGTTGCTCAAATCTTGTAATAATTTTTCTTCTACCCTATTCAAATTGTGTTTCATTTGTTGATTTACTTTGTGTTCCTTCCTAATTTTATTAGTAACACATCGTTCAAAGTTTAAAATTTCATATTGTAAAGGTAGATTCCAAGTACTATGTCTCGTAAACTTACTATTATTATGGTCAGTGTTTGTAGATTCTTGATGTATATGCATAAGGTTCAGTTTTCTTGTAAATAATTTAACATCTAAAATGAATTTTTCTACACAAGGCTGTTTAGTAGGAACAAAGGAAAAACCTTTTGTAAATAAATCAAAATAACATGCATCAATCTCTATGTCAGTGTAATTAAAAATGTTGAAGCTATTGTGTGTATGTACAATCTGTTTCTCAGCCTCTGTATAATCTGGAAGGATAGATATACTGTGCACCATGTCATAGTCTGCATAGAACGAGGAGGCGATTGGGAAACCAAAGTGGAATATAGAGAAATGATATGCCAACTGAAGCTGGATGCAAGTTGTGGAAAAGGGTTAAATGACCACATATCTATTGTTCCAGCACTTAAGATCTTAGCCATGGACCATAAAATAACAAAATAACATAATAATAAAATAAAATAAAATAATGAAATGTGGGAAAAGTATTTTAATAATATGATTAATTGCCTTCCATGTTTTATTTGAAGCAGTTTTATTGTTTAACATTTATATTTATATTTATACATATATTTATATTTATATTTATATTTAGTATTAGTGTTTATAAAGGTATTGCCAAAGAATTTTTACATATTTATATACTTACATATATATATTTTTATATTTATATACATCCTTGTTTTTTATAATTATAGTATAATTTTATAATGAAAATATTTATAGTGTTAAATGGATTGATTACACTCCCTATATATATTTACACACATATATATAACATATTTTTTCATACAAACACACTGTTGTTTTCATCAATTAATTAATTAACAAATAGTATTAATGTATATGCATATGAAGAAGCTATTACTAATTATTATACTTTTATTATGTACAATTATTTTTTTGTAACATTGGATTATTTATAAACATTTGTATTTTACTTTCTGTCAAATAAGAAAACCTGAAATACAGGTCTCTGGGTTCAGGTCACATCTCCTAGACTGGGTAAATAACGTATGTTTCTTCCATAAGAAATTAATAGGACACTAAGGTTTTTATTTTAATCTTTGCTATGAAGTATCAAGTACTAAATATCTGTTTTACTGACTAGTTATATTATGATGTATTATTGTTTTATGCATTATAAAGCACTGCTATTCATACTATGTTTTTAATATTTTAACATATGAATGTCGCTTTAAATGGAAATAGTTACAACAAGGCAATGGCTTTATTGTTTAATGATTTTATTAATTAAGTTAATGATATTTGGAGAACTTAAAAGGAAAGCTGAGGTTTATTAATTCATTCTGATGAAGTCTCCGTTTGTGGAGACGAAAGCGCTTAATCGATTTTAGCTTGGAGTTTATGTGTTTTTTATTTTTCATGCAATAAAGAAAATTCAGTATACTTTGGATCGACTTGCCTGCATTTTTGGAATATTGGATAACCTCTATTGTGCCGGACACCTTTTTGTTTATTTAATCTCAACTCTTATTTACGCCTCACCTATTTACACTAATCTAAAAAAAATAATCTTCTCAAACTAGCAAACTCCTACAACAATATTGCCAGATTTGCCACTGGTAATGCATTTCGAACTCACCACTGTCAGAATCTAAAGCAGCTAGATTGGCTTGAACTTCATAGCATTCTGATTTTTCCCAACTTACCATTGCCCATAAGATCTTTTATGAACCAAAAAATACTCCTATACTCTCTAACCTCATTACCTCCTATAATAATCTTAATTCCCTACGCTCTTCTAGCAAACTGCTTGCTAGCATAAGCAAGTCCAATAACCTGGCAGGTGACACCCTTTTCTCCAATACTGCTGGAAAAAACTGGAACCTTCTACCAATAGATCTAACTCTACCACCTTCACTGTCACTCTTTAAGCAAAAGCTCAAAAGGCACCTAAAAACTCACTGGTTATGTCCTTGCAGTAACCCTGACTAATCTTCAACCTTTCACAACTTCCATCTTCACACTGTCTCTGGATACAAAATGTCACTCTGCGTACCCCTCTGTATGCAGTAACTGTTATTAGTAAGATTAATATAACTTCCAGTATTTATTTAATCTATCAATGACCTGTAAAGTACCTCATATATCATGTTGTAAGATGACTTATATTATCCTATATACTCATCCTTCTTAGTATTAGTACTTTTTCTAGACTCCTTTTTTGTATTCCAATTTCCTCCTACTTTATTTGTTATACATCCATATATGATATTTTGTGCTATGTTTGGAGCTTTTCTCCCAGGGCCTGTACTGAAAAAGGAAATATATCCTGTTAGACTAGCCCGGTTAACAAATTTAAAATAAAATAAATAAAATGGTCACCTCCTGAAGATGTCTCCTTTGGAGTCATCCTTGGATTATTGAATCAGATAGGTGGCTGGGAATCCAGCAATTATATTACTTCCAGTAATATGTTCCCATAGGAGGACAAATCACTAATTACAGATAATCAGCTTCATTGTTTAAATATTGACTTTTTAAACTTAGGTGGATTGTTAGGTTATTTTTGCGAACCGATACAATATAGCCTAAAATAAGTGGGGGGGGGGTGTGCAAAAGAACAAACATAGGGAGAGAATGTTTACTTAGACGTGACTCATGGCTCATGAGTTCATGGGTAAATACTCATGGGTAAATACTAAGCTATCAGTCTGCAGACTATTGTAAACATATCCAATAACTAGATGATAGAATCAAACCTTGTACCTTGTTTCTGTTTGGTAAAGACATTAATCCTCATGCCAACTCTGCCCTCTCCTCCCAAAAAAAGATTTGTCAGCCGAGCCAGGCAGGAGCTGAACCTACAGTCATGTAATCTACAGCTAGATGTGTTATCCATTGTGACACTGGCCCCAGTAAATATGTGTGCTTAGGATCATGGCTATGTACAAGGATAGTTGCCCTGGCGGGTCATTTTAAGCTAATTTCACTTTCAAAGGTGAGACTAAAACCCTCTACCTCATGTCAGTTAACCATTATACAGACCACCAACCCTTTGATAGGGAAAGGAGTGAAATTCATTACTTTAGTGATGTAGTTAAGAGTGTATGGGCACACCAGCAGAATTATTATGTTTACCCATTGACAGCAGCATTTGGTCTGATGATACAACCCACTGGGTTGGTACATGGTGGTTTAGGGGATGTCTGTTTGTATATAAGCTTATGGGTTATGATCAATTCCACAAAAAAAATTACCACTCACACACCTCTATACACCTCAAAATCAAATACAGCATGATGCTGTCTTAGATTTATGACTGTTAATCAAACAAAGCAAATTAACATTTGCTATTGTAGAAAAAAAATTGAATCACTTCATTTTATTAAATTATGTAATGCATGGGAAGTAAGTTACTGGTAAATGCATGACCTAGATGACTAAGACTCCAAGTGCACACTGTAAAAATACTGCATATTGCCTAGGTATACAAAAAACAGGCATTCCAGTTGAATCTTTTTCTTGCAATCTACTCTCTTATTTAACCCTTATAAAAGTATTCCCATCCAATTTCAGGTACAAGTGGTCCTGTGCCATATATTTGGAGTCACCAAAGTACCACATATTCCCCTGATAGATGATGGACAGTAACACTCAACCTCTTAGAGCAAGAAATCTGAATAAAGACAAAAGGAGTGTATCTGTAACTTCACATCACCGCCCCCTCCTCAGAAGATGCAGACAACTATGCCGAACAGTATGCCAATGTATGAAAACCTCCAAAGCCAATTATGAATGTAAACTAGCCTCCAAAACAAAGGGAAACCACAAAGCCTTCTTCAGTTACATCAGGAACCTCCATGGCAAAGCCCAGGTTTGTTCCGAATTAGTACTTAACAGTATCACCTACACTGATCCTGTTGACTTAGCCAACCTGCTAGCAGATAGGTTCAGTGCAAACTTCACCTCCTGTCCACTGAAGGCCCTCTTGACATCCCCAATACTTGTCCCACACCTCACATCTCTTTAGATCAAGTGTTAAAGGCCCTATCCAAGGCAAACAGCACTGCTTCCATGGAACCTGATAGTATCCCAGGCTGTATTCTGCACCATCTCCAGCAAGAACTGGCTTTACCACTGAACACCCTATTCAATCATGGTCTAAGTACAGGCTTCATCCCAGTTGAGTGGAGATCTGTCATTATCATCCCCTTGCACAAAGGTGGTACCATTACTGACCCTGGAAACTAACACCCCATTAATTTTACAAGTCTGATCTGTAAAGCCATCAAACATATTATTATGAATCTCATACATGAGGACATAGGCAATCTCCAAGCACTGGACCCCGCCCAGTTCAGATTCATCAAGGGCAGAACTTGCCTGTTGAACCTGGTTGACTTATTTGAGACTGTCACTAAGGCCCTGGATGAAGGCAAGTCAGTGCATACAGCTTACCTTGACTTGGCCAAGGCCTTTGGCAGAATCCCCCACTTGGGCCTTATCGGAAAGCTAACTCAGCTTGGCATAAATACCTGTCTCATCAGGTGGGTGGCTAAATGGCTGACCAACAGGAACCTCAAGGTCAAAATAGGTGCCTCACCCTCTGATAGCAGACCTGTCACTAGTGGAGTTCCCCAGGGATCTGTCCTGGGACCCCTACCATTTGGCATCTACTTCTTGGAGGTCCAGGCAAAGACAAAAGGCATGTGGCTGACCAAGTTTGCAGACAACTGTAAGTTGGGTGCTGTCACTGACCTCCCAAATGATGTTAACATACTGCAAGAGGGTCTCACAGCAACTAACGACTGATGCCAAAATCATGCCTTCAAGCTAAATGCAAAAAAAGGGTATCATCATCATACCATTCTGCAAAAACATGTCCCCTACTGATTACAACATCAAAGGAAACCCCCTAAGCACACAACCTGTGGCGAGAGACCTGTGTTCTCAGGTTGATGATAATCTCACATTCAACCATCATGTAGCGGCAGTGGTAAGAAAAGCCTTCATCTTACCATTCGGCAATATCACGACCCCTACTGATTACCACATCAAATGCAACCCCCTAAGCACACAACCTGTGGTGACAGACCTGGGTACTCATGTTGGTAACAATCTCACATTCGACCAGCATGTAGCAGCAGTGGTCAGAAAAGCATTTTACTTCGTTCATCTCATAACTAAAGGGATTGCATCCAGAAAAAAGGAGGTTATTACCTTTCAATACTCGTCCCGCCTTATACCATTAATAGAGTATAATGGCCCACTTGGTATGTACCTCTCCAAACATTTGCACCAACTGGAAAGGCCACAGAAATACCTCACAAAAAGAATCCATGGCCTCCAACACCTGTCCTATGTGGACAAGCTGAAATCACTATCACTCTACTCGGTATCACACAGGTTGCTCAGAGGTGATCTGTGCATCGCCTAGAAGGCAGCCTTGAACCCTGCCTTACTACAAAAGCTCCATATCCGTAAGTCTAACTCCTCATGCATTACCCACTCAAAAGGCTTGAATCTAATATGTGACATCAACAAAACCTGCTGGAGAGGCAGTTTGTCTCCCAGAGGCTGCCCTGTCTCTGGAATACACTTCCCATAAACGTCAAACAGAGTACCTCGCTGACCCTCTTCAAGTGGAACCTTGATGAGTGCATGGGAAACCACAACTTTGTCCCAGGCATTCTACCTGTGTCCCTCATTGACAGGGTGACAGCTGCTGATTGAGGTTTCTTTTGGGGGTAAACTCTTGGCCAGGCTTATAAGGACCTCAGGGCAATTAGCCTAATAACTTTCTATGAGCCTAAATAAAAGTGGGACAAAGCCCCCCAAATAGTGAGAATTTGTAAATATTGCTCCTACAAACTTCGAAAGTTGATGGAATAACAGATTTTGCATTAGCATGAATTTTCTGAAGGTTATGTCTGAAACTCAAATGCCTATACTTATTTTCTAAATTCTTTCTTCAATTATTTGCCAATAATTTACCAGAAAACCACAATTTTATGAAAAATGGACCAAAAAGATGAGGCAAAAATGTGGACATTATGCAAAAATATGTACAGTTGAGAGATATTCTACCAACTGCTCCTTACAATAAAATTTTTTGGTATAGAAATAAACCACAATGAGTGATCAGATGTAAAAGTTTTAATAAAAGGAACAGTTAGTTACATACCTGTCAACCTCTTACAGCAAGAAATCTGGACAAAGCCATAAATAAAAGTTGGAGAAAGACCCACAAATAGGGACATTTGTTAAATATTGCTCTTACAAACTTAAAATGTTGATAGAATAACAAGTTTTGTATTAGCATTAATTTTCTGTGGGGTATGAAGTCTGAAACTCAATTGTCTGTCATTATTTTCTAACTTTAGCCATTAGTGCTTTGCCCCTATTTTAAAAGGAAACCTCGATTTTATGAAAAACAGACCAAAATTATGAGGCAAAAAATTGGATATTCTGCGAAAATCTGTACAATTGAGAGGTATGAGTTAGGCACTCTGAGCCAGAACACACTCATCCTGTTAGAGCAAGGAAGATGAACATAGCCTAAAAGAAGTCAGAAGTAAAGACCAGGAACAGGTAGAGTGATGTTTTGCTTGGAAGTGCTTACCAACTGATCCTGACAGTAAAAGTTTGCTTTTTAAAATGATCATTCTTTGCGGTTACTATAGAAATGAACCACAAAGAACGATTGTTCTAAAATGTAAACGTTTATTATAAGGAGCTGTTGCCCATTTGCTTTCACCTCTTACTGCCAGTGTACTGATTCAGCAGCCCTTTGGCTGTGGATATACCTGTCAGCCTCACACATCATAGAGCTAGAAATCCGGACTAAACATAAGGCAGCCCTTTGGCTGCTGATATACCTCTCAGCCTCTTACAGCAAGAAATCCGGACATAACCTAAATAACGTAGGGAACAGAAATAGGGGCAGTCTGTACTTATTCCCCTTTAAAAAAAGCAGAAAGTTGTTCTCTGCCAATACCAGCAAGACAATGGGATGATTTAAAATCCTTTTTACTGGTGCACTGATTCGGCAGCCCATCCGCTGCTGATATAGGTCTCAGCCTCTTAGAAGAAGAAATCAAGACAAAACCTAAAACCACGGAAGGAACAAAACAAATAGGTACAGATATTAAATACTGACTTTACAAAATTAGAAAGTTGCTGAAACAACAAGGTGTACTGAAACCAAACTGCAAGAGGGAACCGCATAGACTGATCACTTGTAAGCAGCATTTTTTTGTGTTATCAAAAGTGTAAAACGAGCGACCGTTTATGCAGATAGAGGAAGTATATCAGCAAATATAAAAAAAATTACTCAACTAAAAAAAGGAAGTCAGAAGTAAAGACCAGGAACAGGTAGAGTGATGTTTTGCTTGGAAGTGCTTACCAACTGATCCTGACAGTAAAAGTTTGCTTTTTAAAACAATCGTTTTTTGCGGTTACTATAGAACTTAACCACAAAGACCGATTATTCTAAAATGTAAACGTTTACTATAAGGAGCTGTTGGTAAACTGCAGGAACTCTCTGCCCATTTGCTTTCACCTCCTACTGCCTTTGTACTGATTCAGCAGCCCTTTGGCTGCTGATATACCTGTCAGCCTCACACATCATAGAGCTAGAAATCCGGACTAAACATAAGGCAGCCCTTTGGCTGCTGATATACCTCTCAGCCTCTTACAGCAAGAAATCCAGACATAACCTAAATAATGTAGGGAACAAAAATAGGGGCAGTCTGTACTTATTCCCGTTTAAAAAAAGCATAAAGTTGTTCTCTGTCAATATCAGCAAGACATCGGGATGATTTAAAATCCTTTTTACTGGTGCACTGATTCGGCAGCCTATCTGCTGCTGATATAGGTTTCAGCCTCTTAGAGGAAGAAATCAAAGACAAAACCTAATACCACGGAGGGAGCAAAACAGCTAGGCTAACAAAACAAATAGGTACAGATATTAAATACTGACTTTACAAAATTTTAAAGTTGCTGGAACAGCAAGGATGTGTACTGAAACCAAACTGCAAGAGGGAACTGCAGAGACTGATTGCTCGTAAACAGCAAATTTTGTGTTATCAAAAGTGTAAAACAAGCGACTGTTTATGCGGATAGAGGAAGTATATCAGCAAATATAAAAAAAAAATACTTAACTAAAAAAAAAAAACATTACAACAATAACTTAGAATGAGCAAGTCAAGGTAGGAACTTAAAACCTAACTGTAGTTGACACTGGGAGCCAAAATCAGATTGAAATCAAAGGTATACAGGATGTTTAATAGAAAAATGACCTGTGGGTGGGAATGGGAGTGACGTGGTAAAATGGGCATTAATTTAGTGAACTATAGTTTTGACCCGAATTTTAAACACTGGGATTGTCCCTTTAAGGTATATACAATAAAGTCTGTAGTGCAATAAATGTGGAATTAGAGCTGTATTGCAGTAAATGAATAATGCCAGCTGTAGTGCAATAACACATCGAACAATACTGATAATACCACATAAAATGGTGTATGTCAGGATTGTGCTGTTGTAACCATTGCAGTAGAGTTGTATGCAATGAAGCTGTAAGGAAGGAGCTGTGGTCAAGTAAAACACTGTAATAGCTTTAGAATGCAAATCTAATGGCTGCAAACTGTATTGGTTAACTCATATAAGTACTGTTCAACATTGTCTCTAGGCCAGTATTGGTCACATAATGCTCTCATCAACAAACATTGGGTAATAAAGGTATATAGATGAGGTAGCCCAATCCATGAGCTTATATTGTTTGTTGACTTCACAGATATGATACTGAAATATAGCTTGCCTACTAATTACTTTATGCTTGTATTTCATGCATGCCCATTCTACTGCCAATGCAGTCTAGTATAACACTGTAGTAGTACTACTAGGTCATATTTTGGTTCCAGGTGAGGTCTACACAAATATCAGTCGGTCAATACTCAGCAGTGACTCAATAGCTCAGTTTGTTAAATTCTCTGTACATAATACATTTTGCCACACACAGTCCAGGGTTTGAATCCAGTGGTATGTAGCAGTAAATATTGCAGTAGTAGTCACGTTATGCTCATAATTTCTCTCCACAGGAACTACAGGTAAATGGGTGAGGTATCCCATAGTATGAGTAGAAAATTGAGGATTTAGATGTCACAGACTGTTAAAATCGTTAGCAAAAATATGTTCATCAGCAATGTTCAGTCAGAAATAAAATGTGTAATCCCAGTATGGCTGTATACCTGGAGTGTCTGTTAAAAGTTGCTGCAGTCAATTAATACATCCTATGCAGATGTCCCCTGCAGTCACTCTGTTGGGTTCTATTCCCATGCCTGCCAACCAAGGCATGACAGGGTAGTGTCTGTACTGTACACATACATCTCTCAAGTGTCACAATTTTACGTTATGTAATTAAAAGTGGGTAATCTGTCTGTCACAAGATTACCATGCAAATGATTACCTAGATTGTAAAGTATCACCAAATCAGGTCACAGAACACCTTGTTATTAGTTATATAGCTCTATCTGATGTGCAAGTGTTCTGTGTAGTTGTGCACCTGCAGTTTTTACTGCTCAGTCCATAGTGTCCCATGCAAATAGCTTGAGAGGTATGTACATGCTACATCAGCTACAGTAGACTTGTAGTCACTGTACACATAAAGAAAATACAGACCTGTAGAGTAGATAGTAGTACTTTTGTCAAGAAAATAACCATAAATGTTACTAATGGACTGTTTTTATCTTTCTACCCACCCTTACCTTCAATTCTTTGTTATTGTTATCCATTGGTTATGGTTTACTATTCACATATGTTGTTAAATTAACTGTATTTTGTCATGTGTATTATTATTGTTATGTATTATAAAGGTCACATATTAACATATCTTGCTGTGTTACCTATTTTGTTGGCCTTATGCTGTAACTGTTACTGGCATGCTGTTAACATACTGACTGTTCTGTTATTTATTGTTGTGTTTCACATAATATGCATTGATATGTAATTGGGTTATTTCCAATGTTCTGCCATGCTATTATTAACAATGATTTGTTCACAACTAACCAATACTTATTGCTATACCTCCATTACCATGGCATGGGTAGGCCAGTTCAGGCTGATCCACCTACCTTGCTTCAACTGGTTGTGGTACTGGGTCCTGGCACATCTGGAACCCAGACCAGTGGTGCCCCCCCCCACTGCCCCTGCACTGCCTCAGGGGATAAGGCCTGGCATCCCACTGGAAGCAGTGGTGGAGTGCCCGTTGTCATCCACAACCAACTGTGAGCCATGGTTTGCAGTATTGTTCATTGCAGTTATGAATGTCGCCTCCACCAGATTGAGAGCACGTTAGATGACCTGGTGGGGCAGCCTCTCCCTGGCACTCAGCCTCCAGCACTGCCACCTTTGAGGCAGTGAAGGAGCAGTGTCGACAGTCCCATCGTTGGGGAAGTGAGTCATGTTACTACTGTGTGGAGGCATGTGTGACTTGGATTCCACAAAACCCTCCCTATCCAAGGTGTTCACCCCCCCCATGTGTCACACACTGACCCTGTCTGTTGTCTCGTCTATCTTGTCTGTTGGTAAATGCATCCTCTCCTAACCAACTTACCTCCCCACATGTATCTGTGTCCCTTCCCCAACATTCCACTGTCACCTTAATAAAAAAAAAAAATGGGCACCTGTCCAAAAAATATATAGTCCCATACATAGCTCTCCATTTCGCACGTGTCCACTGAACACAAGTAATTTGGTCCAACTGGCTTGACAACACAGTTATGTTGACCTTAACCCTCTCTCTCTAGGGTTTGAATTCAAATTCATCTAGAAAATCTGTCAAAGTGTGCAGCTGTTGCTCTATACAAAATGGATAGCTACGATTCTATCCTACTCCCTTCCTGCATATCCCTAACTTTCACTAGGTTTTTTTTCCCTGCTTGCCACCATTTCACCAGTTTCTCCTTTTTCCTTTTCTTTATATTTTTTCAGCACGGTGCTGCATGCCTCTCAGCTTCACTGAGCTCTGCTAAATAGAGCATTAATGAATAAATGTGTTTCTACCATTGTTAGATATATGTACAAAATAAACACCTCTGCCATGTTTTGAACCCAAGCCCATCACACCTGCAGCACACTGCATTAACCCACCACACCATGCAGATCATAATTAAAATAGTTTTTTCAGAAAAACATACTGATTGCCACGTACAGTCATTAGGCATGTCTCAGCAGCGCTGAGCGCCATGCCACACCTCACAAACTGGAATTAAAAATTTATGGGAAAATGGGAGTTTACCTTGAACTCTGTTGCAATAATATACAACTAGACAGCCAAAGACATAAAAATGGATGTAAGTGAGGTCTGTGATAGCAGGTAAATGTGCCAGTGTATCATCAACATGTAGAAAGACACCTGCTAAGGCATCAATGACAAAGAACATGTTTAACTTGGACCCTGGTGCAGAGATATAGCCATAGAATGCCATGATGGATGCAGACAATGCGTGTCACAGCCTGTATGTCTGCACATATACCTTGCAAATACATCTGCTGTAGCAGTGACTCAGTATTTCAGTCTGTTAAATGCCTTGCATGTAGTACATTTTGCCCCACACAGTCCTAGGTTCAAATCCAGTCTTGTATTGCACTTTAATTGCATTATTGTGAAGACAGCAATTAATGACTGAGGCATGCAATCTTTATCTGCACAGGCTACTGCAAATTAATGAACTACTATCCAGTTTTGCAAGTCAAAGGCCTGCAGGTAGGGACACACTGCACATATCCATTTAGCATAACTATATGCCGTCTACTATTCTGTTATTGGCATTGTTGCATAACAGATGTACCTTAATTACATGCCTCAATTAGACTGTAAAGGGTACCTTTACCCTGGCTCTGCAGTAATGACAGGGCAGACACAGCTGCCATAGTTACATGTACAGCTTGTTGTCACCAAAGTCTTCACACTCCTCCTATATGTTCTAGGCTGCAGCAGCAGCTACATCCCGTAGCACACACACCTGTATGTAAAGTTAGCTACTACCGTACCTCCCAACCTCCTCACACAAGGAATCCGGACACAGCCTTACTTAATGAGGGACAAAGGTCCAGAGATTGGGACTTCTTTTACAGTTTGCTCCTACATAGATAGTAGGTTGATAGAATAACAGTAGCTATTGCATTAGCATGCATATTCTGAGGGGTATGAAGTCTGACACTCAAATGTTTGTCTTCCATTACTGACCTCATCCCACAATGTTTGCCAGTGAATTGCCAGATGATCACAATGTCATGGGACACTGAACACACATATGAGGTGAAACTGTGGACATATTGCATAAATCCCTACAGTTAACAGATATGGTACCTACCCTCTGCAATGCTGTAGTCTCCACACCTCAGTAATGCCCATCTTAACAGCTATGAAAGGGGCCCAGATCTACATGAAGGCCTTATATATTGCACTGTGCAGGCATGTCATTGGCTAATGATAGTGCAATTCAGCTATTTTGGTTGCAATTACCATATCAGAGCCACAGATTGGTGCAGAGGCAAGCACCTGCTAATGAGCAGTACCTTAAAAAGGCAAGCAGCTGGTTATGGGGAAAAAGTCTGTATGAGACTTACCTCACACAGAGAGCATATTTTTAAAAGATTACAGGATAGCAAAGTTCAACAAAGGAGCACTCCACCAGGTATGCAATTGATTTCTACATATAACAGGATGTAGATGAAAGGATGGCGGTATGGGGAATATGGATTACAGCAGTAAGCTTGTCTTAGATCTATGGTGATGACATGTCATTGATACTCTGCTGTCCTACACTTACACGCATGTCTCTCAACTGTCCCTGATTTCCACTCGCATCTTAGCTTTGTCCCTCTTAATCCCTCCTACAATGGTTGGCTGTTGTAGGAAAGCTAGTAAATTACAAGTAATTCATAGTGACAATAAGTAAGGGTGTATAATCCTGTTGCATCAGATGATGTACTCTAATTCATCTCCATTCAGTCTGTCAATGTCTCACATAAATAGCTCAAACATTTTAAAAGTGCCCCTGATTGTCCCTGATGTACTCTGGAGAAGTCCATGATTCTGTTTACATTGTTCCCTGTCTGGCTGAGAGCTATGCCTAACATAGCTGTCAACCTGTTACAGCAGGAAATCTGAACAAAGCCATAATTAGTGGAGGGACAAAGGCCAAAAATTAGGGACACTGTAACTATTGCTCATACAAAGTAAGAAAGTGAATAGAATAACAGATGTTACAGTAGCATAACAGTGTCCTGAAGGGTATGATGTCTTAAACTCAAATGTCTGTCTTTATTTTCTGACATCAACCATCAATGACTGGCCAACCTTTTGTCAAAAATGCACAACGTTGTGTGTAAATTACCAAAAATATGAAGCAAACATCTTGACATTCTGCAAACATCTGTATAGTTGAGAGGTATGATGCCTAGAAGGAATGCATTCTACAGCAGGTTTGCATTTTTCTCTGTCATTGTGGCACACTGGTGTTGCTGGACTGTCCCTATATTGTGGTTGTAATAGCACACTGCTATTTGTCTGGGAGTGGCCGTATGACATAGTAGTGGGAGGATGCCCATATATAATATACCACAGTATACTGCAGTGCTGGATGTAAGAACATACAGCAGAATATGTCATAATATGTCATGACACACAAGGACATATCCACATAGTGCTACTATCTTGCTGGGATCCACACAAGTAGAATGTTGCCAGACTGTGGGGGGTGACGTGTGAGGGAGCAGTGGGTAGTACAGGCCATTAGGGGCATGTTGAATCTTTACATAATGGAAGTCCACATATCTGGTCCTGTAATGTGTTCCCCTTTTGTTGTCTTTCAGGAACCATGAAACCACAGATGACATGCCCCCATCTAGATGCAGAGAATTAGGTAATAGTGGATGCACTAAGGCAGCATCATCAAATGTTGTTGTCCAGGGAGAGGAATAATTGTGAACAATCGGCAGCATTGTGAGCAGACCTTGTGAAGGATGTCAACCAAACTGGCCAGCAGGACAGGACCTATGAGCAGGTGTGACACAGAGCCACAGATATGGTGAATGCTGCATGACAGAAGGCAGCTGATGATGCCAGAGATCATGCCACCACCAGTGGAAGGCCTGCGGTGGTACAACCACTCTCGGCCACAGAGGAATTCCTGGTGAACCTAGGAACACATGACAGCTCCCAGTCATCCATCACACCATACATCATGGAGGTGGGTGCCACAGTGCCCCTAGCAGGGGAGCATCCAGGTAAGCTTACTGTGTCCACCTTTTAATACTTTATCAGTCATTGTGGCAGTCTGTACAAACCTGTATATGGTTGTCAGGTCTATCTGCATTGGGGTGGGGGGGTTGGGGTTGAAGCTCAGTTGTTCACACATACTCTGAATCTCATCAATACAGCCAGTAACACTGGCTACTGTACAAGTGGATCTATGCACATATTACCCCGCAGTAATGCAACATATGGTGGTATTAACAATCTCTCCTTCACCCTTTCATAGGTCCGTCAGGAGTTGACTAAGCCTGTCGTCCTTTACCTGGTAAGCATGATACTGTTGTTTTATGGATCATGTACAACATACACAGGCTCGATCGTGCTTTGAGGAAGAGGGGTTGGGTAGCTATACTCTATACTCTATAAATCTGAGTTGAATGTCACCATAGATGTAATACAAGCACCTCAGATTAATAACTCAGAGATTCTTGCCACCAAATTGCAACTTAATAAAAATAAATGCATTGATATCATTTGTATGTACATTCTCCCACGTAACAATATATCTACACTTGAAGATATCCTGCACTGGTTATCATGTCACTACCCCCAAGAAACCCTACTACTTGGAGACTTTAACATAGACTGGGGCACCTGTTCCTCAGAATCCCCAACCACCCATATTAACCTGCATGCATTTACACAAATTATATCCACCCCTACCAGGATAGGTAAACACAACCAAAAAGAAAGCATACTTGACTGGGTATTCATAAATAGTCACCCCCAACTGTACAACTCTGGTACCCTCCTTGATGGCCTAAGCGATCACCTTCTCACATATGTAATTAAGCACAAAAACATTAATTCCCAACAACCCTTACTCAGAAAGGTTAGAAACAAAAACTTTGACCTTGCCAAATTCCAACAAGAACTAAATTCATGTAATTGGTCTATTCTAAAACACCTCCCATTAGAGAAAGCAGTAGCATACTTTAACAACAAATTTCTTGTGATTCTTGATTTGCATGCACCTGTTCGTTCAAAGGGAACCAAGGCAAAAACCGTGCCATGGCTTTCTAAAAAGTCTAAACTCAAAATTACCATTAGAAACAAAGCATGGGCTTTATGGCGTTCTTCTAAAGACCCTCAAGATCACATTAAATACAGGCAATCCAGGAACAAAACCAAAAAATCAATTTTACAAGACAAAAAACAATACTACTGTAATTTACAGACAGTAAATCAAAATAACCCTCAGAAGTTTTGGGCAGGTTTAAATAATCTACTACATCCTGGACAAACTTCAACCCCAATCCCTGCTGCTACTATTGATAAAACCCCTGAAGATGTTTTTGATAGTTTTAACCAATTCTTTACTGAGACAATTTAAGCCCTAGCTAGCCAACTACCTCCTATCTCCCCTGGTCCTGAAAGTAACACCCCTAGAAACCTACTCGCATTCAGCTTCCAACCAGTCACCACTTCACTTATCCATACGTTGATCAAAAAATTAAAACCCACAACACTTTCTGCTGATCAACTTCCTGCTGAGTACCTACAAAAATGAGCTGACGCTATTGCTTACCCCTTCTCAATACTAATCAATTGAACCATAGTAGAAGCTAAAATTCTCACCATCTGGAAAATATCCTATGTAATCCCACTTCACAAAGGAGGCAGCTCTACTGAATTCTCCAGTTATAGGCCAATAGCTATACTCTCCCCACTTGCAAAGATTATGGAAAAATGTATTCATAGACAACTCATGCACCACCTAATCCAGAATCACCTTATGGCAGACACTCAGCATGGCTTCTGTCCTCATCACAGCACTACTTCAGCCCTCCTAGCCTTTATCAACACCATAAACCATAATTGCAACAATAATTATATATCATCAGCCCTCTTCTTGGATCTTTCCTAGGCATTCAATATGGTTGATCACCAACTTTTAATCCACACCCTGCAAACATTCTGTCTAGATACTAGAGCCCTTCAATGGTTTTAATCCTATCTGAATGGTCAACAGCAGGCTGTCCTCTGGCAGAACAAACTCTCTAACCTTCTACCTAACACCCTTGGAGTACCACAAGGCTCTATACTAGGGTCTTTGCTGTTCTCCATCTTCATTAATGACCTTTATACTGTCATCCCAAAAGTCAGCTGTATCCAATATGCTGATGACTCTACTCTGATTTGCTCAGCCACATCTCCAGTAGAGTTATGGTCAGCTACCCAGACAACCTTTAATACAATATAAAACTGGCTTTCTGAACATTGTCTGATCCTAAATCCCAAAAAAACTAAAATGCTGTTATTTTCACCAACACGTAGGTCTACCGCTTTCACCTTTACCATAAATTCAAATGATGGCACAATAATCTCCCCTGACCCCTCTACAAAACTATTAGGTTTCATGACAATAATCTAAAATTCGACCTACATGTTAACCAAACTATCAAAACCATCAATAAAAAGCTAGGGTCACTTTACAGAATAAAAGCCTTCCTAACCCCTCCAGCTAAAATTGCCATAGCTCGCTCTCACCTTCTTTCAACCCTTCTGTATGCATCCCCTCTACTCTCAAATTTAAACAAGACTGTCCTTAACAAACTCTCAATTTGCTACAACCACATTGCCGGGTTTGCCACTGGGCTGCCTTTTAGGACACATCATTGCATCAATCTAAATCAGCTTGGGTGGCTTGAACTACCCAGCCTAATCCAGTATAACCAACTGATTATGGCCTATAAAATCCTCTATAATCCGGACAATACTCCTGCACTTAAAAATATTATCACCCCCTATAACAATCTTAGACTGCTTCGATTCTCTAACAAACTACTAATTCAGACTAGCAAAATTAATAACACAGCCGATGACTCTCTCTTTGCAAACTCTGTAAGTAGATCCTGGAACTCTCTTCCAGCTGATATTACCTTACTTTCCACCTTAGGTCAATTTAAAACTAGATTCAAACAACATTTGTCACTTAACTGGCTATGTCAATGTATCAAGCCTGGTTAACTCTCTCTAGAATATGTAAAAATCTGTTAACCAGTTTACTGTGTAATTTAATTTAATCCTGACTTGCGCTCAGGATTAACTCTAACCTGTGGAACTTGTTAAACTTGCTTACTTATGCAATCTCTGTAAATAGTCTGTTTGTAATATGTAATGCTGGTATTATGTAATGCTGTATCTGCTTACCCTTGGAGCTTTTCTCCCCGAGCCTCCACTGAAAATGGACATGCATCCAGTCCGACTATCCCGGTCAACAAATGTAAAATAAAATAAAAATAAAATGAATACCCTATGAAAGTTAAGGGCTGCCATGTTGCACTATGTACAAATGTTGTGTTTAGCCATATTAGAATATTTGTATGTACCATTCTGGAACAGGTGACTACATTTCATAGACTGGGTAATCACAGGTGTGTATTTGAACATTAACACATTTGCACTTATAGCTGTGAGTGACTATGCAGTTTGGCATACATGAAGCAAATAATCCAAGATACCTGTTCAGACACAAAAGGTAGATGTTAAATACCTGAGGCAGTGACATTAGTACTGGTATATAATTCTCAAGATAGATGCACTGGGTTTACTGTGCAGTTCTATCACGTATAGTGTCATGTTGCATACCTTACAGGTAAATTGTACTGGCAACTTTAACTGTAATGTAGCTGATGTGCATGTTATAAAGGCTTTGATTTCTATGTGTATGTTGTTGTGAGGTTGTTTCTTGTGCATGGGAATGGAGATGAGAAGATGTGAGACTGGTAATGCAGTTGTGGATCCTCATTTGTATGAGTCTGTGTGGATTACCATGCATAAAAGTGCAGGTAGTAATGTACTGCTTTTGTCTTGGTTTTCACAGGTGACTGGGGTGTTGGAGTCTGTCCCACTCACAGCCTGATGTCAGTGTCTCATTGGACTCTGATGATGATGGTGGCTATTGTGAGGCACAGGTGAGGTTGTCGGTGGCTGAATCTGTTCCAGAGGTTGACATCCCGCTTCTGCCCCCATTGGTCTCTGCACACAGTCAATATGTCCACACATACCCAGTCTTCAGAGGCCACAGATACTGGACAGTCAGGGGATGGACACATTGAACAGGGAAGTATGGCAACTATGGTACCAGTGAGTGTAGACATTGGTTATAGCCAGAGAGCTGGTGCTATCCCATACAGGTGGATTGACAGAGGTGCTTGTAGGAGGCCTGCTGTCCATCCACCACCTTTTACTGGTGTCACATCTGGAGTCACTCGATGTATGGTTCAGGCTGTCATGGAGGCAAAGGCACATTCTGAATGGAACACCAGATATATGCTTAGGGATATGGATGCAACACAGTCTGATATCCCTTGACTGCTTCTCTGCACTGGGGACACCCTTGTTTGGTTCACAGATGCAGTGAACAGATTGTGGGCTGAGACAGTGTCTGTCTTGGGACACACATTGCCTGTGCTGGAACGTCTAACCAGAGTTGGGTGTCAAACCTGTGGACATAGGTTAGCAACACCAACTGCTGAGAGTACACGTGGCCATGCACAGTTACACTCCCATAGTGGCAGTACCTCTAGCACTACAGAGGGAAGTGTGCTGTTCACACCATGACATAGGCCATGGACATGTTGTCCTTGATGGTCCTGTGGGGGCTACAGACCCAGCAGACAGCAGTCACCATCAGGTACTAGCACTGCATCTGACCTAGGGCATGATGGTACCAGTGCAACTAGTGGCAGAGCCAGTTCCTGTATTCGTGGCTGGAGACAGTGAACTCTCCACTCTACCAGGTATGGTCCACAGCTGTCTGACATACATGTGTGTAGGGCTAGAACTGGGCTTGACTGTACATACACACACTCAAACACAACTGCCACATGCAGTTCACCTACAGACACACAAGGGACCTCTCCATGGGCTGTCTAACCCCCATCCCTTCCTGACTCAAACACATGTTGTCAACTGTTTGGCACAGCCTAGGCCTTCAGCACCCCCACACCACACCCTGTGCATGTGATGACACCTGTGTCACATCCCAGTCATCCTCGCCATTGATGCAGGGTAATGAAACTATGTGTCTGAACACAGGGTGATTACATTACTTGACATGTACGTGTGCAATGCAGTATTGTTTTGCCATGCCACTTGTGTTACACAGCAGATAATGTATGCTTGCATATGTCATGACTACACACCAAACTCTGTATACCTTATGCTGTATGATGTACTGGTGGTAGTGTTACAGGATGACATATCTCACAAACCTGTGTATGTTTCTATTCTAGGAGTCTGAGGGATTAAACTACGGACACATGGCGGCAATACAGTTGCACAGGATGGCATGGCAGCACAGCAGAAATATTATGTCAGCAAGGTACGGCAATATACATGCATGGCTCCCTAGGTGCATATGTCTGTAACAGTCTAACAGGGACAATGAGGTCAGTCTGCATAATAATGGATTCATACTTTGCGATAAGGTCTGCTACCCTTGACAAATGTCACCTGAGCTCTCTAAAAGTATATCTACAAGATGTGGTGATGGAGTTCATGCATCTACAAATATCCTGTGTCCAGATGTTATGTTCCCAGGGTCTGACTCTCAGACAGCAACAGGCCAGCTGACATACCAGTCTGTACATGGCATGCACATTTGGCAGTATGCCCTGCTGCCCTACTATTGTTATAAACCTTGTCATGGCAGTCAGCAGGGATATGGGTAGGAGTACATCAGGGTGTACAACACCCAGACTGAGCCAAGACATCGCACTGTACCTCCCAATCAAGCAATATGTACAAAGCACCCACTTAGGCATCCATGACACTGTCAATGTGGGGGTCACTATGTGGCCCACTGATGGCAGAAATACACAACACAGGGACATTCGACTCCAATAGCTGTTCTGTAAGCAGCAGAGTGCAACAGGGCACAGTCACAGGTTCTTTACTGCTTGGATCACATGTCTCCACAGTACACGCAGGTACTGACTGACTGTGGTTAACAATGTTTTCTGCTACCTGCTACTAGGGAGCACTCATACAGTCACTGAGTTATGTCAGTGTCTTGCATGACTGTATTACAAATACATGTCTGGTGACATAGTAATGACCATAAACCCTAATCCAATATATATGTACTATCTTTTCCATCGGGAATACCTTTGTACACATTTAGTAGCACAGCAGTCCCTACATGTGATGTATATACGTAGGGGTGATACATAGCCACACAGACCCAGCCACACAGGTATGCAGATCAAGTGTCACACATCAGCATGTCTGTACAGTGGTATGGCAGGATTCATATAGCATAACTGCAGTCGCAGTCACTGGTAGGTGACATACCGATACCCTCCATATACTCCTCCCTCAGCATGCCACTATCTGACTACAACAGCCATGTGTTGACATACTTTCCAAACTGTTTTGGCACATGCAGATGGCAGTATGGCCCTCACAGGGTCCTTTCACATCATCATTATGTGCTCACCACTGTTCATCTGCAATGCATGTCAGTGCTACCTGTGCCATTCAGCATACTCATAGGTGATCTGTGCCATGCATACAGGACAAGGTGTAACCCCAAGTGATTGTATATACTGCCTATCTCTAGGAAGCATAATAGACAGATTAGTCACCCTAAGGATATTACTCCACTATGTGACATTAGTAGTACATGCTTGCTGGTGCCATTTGTGTAGCAGAGATAACGCACCCTTAACACAGACCCTCAATACTGGCATGGCATACAGAGCAACTCAGTTCACTTCTGCACATGCCATCTGTATGATTGGCTGGGTGGATGTTATCTCAACACAGGGGGTGTGTCTCTGTCTCCCGTGGACTTGGGCAATATGTGCTGCTCCTGTGATGAGGGGTAGCAATGTCTCCAATTGTGATGGCTGTACGGCCATCATGCTAGTGACATGCACATCTCCTATTGCTCTGTGGCATGATGTACAATGTACACATGGCCACATTCATGCTAGCAGCCCTTCCACTCACTGCATACAGGACACGTTGGCTGCATTCACAGTGGAACACTTGCATATGTAGTGGTACACGCTACAGAGGAGAATACCAGATGCATGCACCATGCCTCATTTCTCCTAGTACTATCCATGTACGACAAATAATGCTTGTTGATATAATCAGGCCATGTTGTGGTCATTCATTTGGGAGGCCACATCACACACAAACAATAAAATAATGCAAAACCCTACCAATGTGTACATTACAAAAGTTATCATATGTATACAGTATGGTTATCCACACACACTGAATTGGCTGATGTGAGATTAGAACTCCTACCTATCTACTGTTATATACTACAGCTCACAGTACTTATCACATGCATCACAGAGTTCACATGACATTTGACTGTCAGCCAGCACTCTTAAGGTGGATGACATCAGCAAGCTGTGTAGAGGAGAGTGATTTAGAGGGCAGCAGTTAGTTATAGGGCCAAAAAGTGCATAACTATTACATGGGGATAGCCCATAAGGGCATCTCCATTGTGCTGTAAGGGGATATATTGACACATACACACATTGAAGTGGCAGCTGTGAGATTATAACCCCTACCTATCTAGTGTTACACACTTTAGCTTGCAGTACTTATCACATGTGCCATAGATTGCATGTGTTGAGTCTGTGATTGCAGGCACTGTACTTGCGGTGTGTGCAAAGTAGGCTTGTGTTGGACAGCATGTGTGACCTGCAGAGTTATATTGCTTGGTACTGTTATTGTATCTATTGTCCTAGGAGTAGGGCACCTGTTAATATCCCTGTTATGTGTGTACAATCACCAGGATGGCCATATGTGGCTAGTCACAGTTATATAGGCAAACATTTGTCCAGGGACACTTTTCCCTGTTGAAGGCATGCATTGGAACCATTATACATTACACCACCTGCTTACCTGTGTCTATATACATGGGTGACATTCTGCAGGCATAGCAGTCTGAAAATGAGTGGAATATGTACTGTTATGGCTTTGGTTTGGTTCCTTTGGGTAACTGCATTGAGGTGGGAGGGCATATAACCACAGCTTTCGTAGGCTATGTGGAGAATTTATACATACCCACACACACACATATATATATATATATATATATATATATATATATATATATATATATATATATTTTTTTTTTTTTAAATGTGTATCACAGGGATGTCTCTATAAATGTCACTGTGTATGTATATGTGTAATATAGATACATGTGGAGAGTCTATGTATCATTGCAATATATTTAAATCTCTCTCTCTCTCTCTCTCTCTATATATATATATATATATATATATATATATATATATATATACATATATATATATATATGTATATGGATTCGTATCACATCATTGACACCCATTTCACTGAGACCAAATCACATAAAGTTCATTCCACCTAAAACTCATTTCCCTGACAAGTAGTACTCTAACCATGTCAAAGGTATATGTCCTTTTCTCCACTGTAGTGTGATCCTAGTGTTAGTATATATAGTTAGGGAGGTATGGAGGGAACAGCCTCCCACACTGGGGTGTGTGGGCATAGCTCCCCACTTAATTTGGTTTTCTGTTGTCTGGTTTTGTTTTACATTATTTGGTAAAACCCAACTGGGGGCTATGCCTCCCATCCCCCAACGATACACACTAACAGCAGGATCACACTACAGTGTGGAAAAGGACATATACCTTTGACTTGCCTTAGAGTACTACTTGTCATTGAAATGAGTTTTAGGTGAAATGAACTTTAGGTGATTTGGTGTCAGTGAAATGGTCTTTCAGTGAAGTGATACGAATACATATATATATATATATATATATATATATATATATATATATATATATACATATATGTATATATATTTATATATATATATATATATATATATATATATATATATATTTAAATATATATATATATATATATATATATATATATATATATATATATATATATATATATATATATATATATGTATATATATATACACATATATATATATATATATATATATATGTTGTGACTTTCGGCTTTTCCCGGTTAGGGGTCGCCACAGTGGAACTCTGGTCCGCTAATGATTGGCAGTTGATTTTTATGTACTGAGTTGCCAGCCCTGATGCACAACCTTCAACGAAGGTATGCCCATGTACACATGTCTCCACGCAGAAGACGCTCTAACTAAGAGTCGAGCCAGACAGCGTCTTACTGTGAGGCGACAACGCTATTATATATATATATATATATATATATATATATATATATATATATATATATATATATATATGTATAGATATATATACATATATATATATATATATATATATATATATATATATATATATATATATATAAATATATATATATATATATATATATATATATGTTCATAGGTGTGTACTAGGCTAATGAGTTTCCAGTGTCTCTGTCAAGTAGATCCACTGGAGTGATCCCGTGGTGAATTTTCTAGTTCCCATCCACTCATCAATATTTCTCTTGAAGAGGGCCAGAGAGGTGTTCTGTTTGACATGTATAGGAAGTCTACTCTATAGCATTGGCAGTCTTTGGGGTATGAACCTGTCTCTCCAGCACATTCTGTTGATTGTGGTAATGAGATTGCGGTCTCTGGAGCTTGTGGTGCGGAGGGATTGGGATTTCTTTAGATGTGGCATTTCTAACAGAGTTGGGTCAGACATGGCTTTGTAAGTCAAGCAGAGATCGCCTCTAAGTAGGTGATATGAGACAGAGCATGGTTGGAGTTTTTTGAGTCTGTCCATATAGGACAAATGTTTAAGGCCTAGGATCCTCTTTGTGAGGTACTTTTGCGGCATCTTCAGTTGTTGCAGGTGTCTAGTGAGGTAAATGTCAAATTGGGCATTGTACTCGATGACTGGCCTAATGAGGGAAGAGTAGAAGGAGACAATGACCTCTTTCTTCCTGGATGCAAAACCCTTATTAATGAGATGTGCCAGATATAAGGACTTTCTGACCACAGTGGCTGTGTGGTGGTCAAAAGGGAGGTTGCTGTCAGCCTGTGTTTCCATATCTCTAATGCTTTCTGTGTTTAGTGGACTACCATTGATGTGGTAGTTCATGGGAACTGGGTTTTTCCCAAAGGGGATGATGACACATTTTTTGGCATTGAGCTTAACGCCATGGTTCTGACACCAGTGGTTGTTCTAAGTGAGGCCTTTCTGTATGATGTCAAAATCACTTGGGGGGTTAATAATGGCTCCCAACTTGCAATCATCTGCAAAATTTGTCAACCAGAGTCCCTTCATGTTAGACTGGACTTCTGAGATGTAAATACCAAATAGGAGAGGACCCAGGACTGATCCCTGTGGGACTCCACTCATGACTGGTCATCACTCTGACTTGGAGTCAACTACTTTCACATTGTGGGTTCTAACAGTGAGCCAGTTTGCAACCCACCTAGTGATATAGGGGTTGATGCCTAGCTGAGTGAGTTTTTCTATGATTCCTGAGTGGGAAATGGTATCAATGGCCTTGGCTAGATCAAGGTAGGCTGTATGAACCACCTTGTCTTCATGCACAGCTCAGGGTACTGACTCAGAGAAGTCGACCACGTTGAGCAGGCATGATCTACCCTTCACAAAACCAAACTGTGTGGGATCCAGAGATTGGAGATTCCCTATATCCTCGTTTATTAGGTCCATGATGATGCGTTCCATAGCTTGCATTTCAGACTTGTCAGGCTAATGGGGCAATAGTTCCCAGGGTCTGTATTCGCTCCTCCTTTGTGGAGAGGGATGACTATAGCAGTGGGCCATTCGGTAGGGACAAAGCCTGAGGTGAGGTGGTGATTGAAAAGGGCAAACAAGTGAGGTGCCAGTTCACTCTGTAGTTCATGGAGAATACAGCCAGGGATATTGTCAAGTCCCATAGAAGCTGTGTTCCTGGCCTTGGACAGTGCTGTTTTAACCTATGCAGCAGTAATACTGGGTGCCTGGCAATCTACTGGTATTGTGATGGGTCCTTTGGGGGGGAGGAGTTTTCACTGAATCTGTCAGCCATTATATTGGCAATATCTATTGGCTCGGTATAGGAGGTACCATTATGCAGTGGGACAGAGCAAATCTGTGTATTGCCGTGGAGGTTCTTTACATAACTATAGAAGGCCTTGTGGTTGTCTTGACTATCTGCTGCAATTCTGTTTTCATAGCTAGCGTGGGACTTCACCTTATTCCACATCAGTTTCCTACTTCTTTTGTAGAGTTTGTTTATATATATATATATATATATATATATATATATATATATATATATATATATATATATATATATATACATATATATATATATATATATACATACATATATATACATATATATATATATATATATATATATATATATATATATATATATATATATATATATATATATATATATATAGATATATATATATATATATATATATATATATATATATATATATATATATATATATACATATATATCAGTTTTATATGTAGCTGGGGTACATATTGTTAGATACACTACTCATGTGAGAGAGGGATACGGACTGACAGAATGTATATGTAGCTGTCTGAATGTACAGGCATGTTTCCACATAGCAGATCTTTATGATGAAGAGGCAACAGAATTGTGCTCAAGTTAGCTAAGTGTAGGAACATGCCCAGTGGGACTGTCAGTACTTACAAGGTGACTCCAGACTAGAGCTACCTGTACTCCTGCCCGGGATTTTGTGTGCTACAATCATTGGCAGCTGCACCTGTGTCCACAGTACAGCACTTCCCTGAACCTGTCCATGGCATTTCCCAGCTGTCTGCTGTACTTAATATGTGACTGGGGTACATAATGTAACCCCACACATAGGGTGACAGTCTGCATACCTCTCACTGTACATGTTTTTGCAGAAAATCCAGCATTTTGCTCCATATGTCTGGTCTGTTCCTCATACATCTGTGGTGTTTAAGTAACTTATTGTATACTGCAGTCACTGAATAGTACTACCTACAGACACACTTGAGTGATGGACTTTACATCCTGCAGATATTCTGTTGTGATGCAACCTGCTGTTATACTGGCCAACTTCTAGGTTAATCAGAGCATGTGTAATGTCTGTCTGGAGTTATGGCCCTTTGTTCTACCCATTCTCTCTGACTTTTTCCAGATTTCTTGCAGTAACAGGTTGAGGGGTAAGACAGTATGTGTGAACACCAACATACGACTACCTCACATGCAAAAGATGTGGATGTTGACAGATTCAAACCAGGAACACCATCACCCCTATAACCATCCCTACGCCACTGAGCCACATAGGCTGCCAGCCAGACATGTATCATTCACCACACAATCAACAGCATGCAGACATACATTATCATAATGTGTAACATCCAACGTGTGCCCAGGTTCTATGTCACAACCCTGAGGTTGGCTGGTCTGCTGATATATCATTGCTGCCGTATTGTTACAGCAATTGTATGGGAACACTGAAGTAATGGTGGTGGGGGATGAGCAGCCCATGATCTGGTGGCATAAATGGTTGTGCGTCTGTCCTGTGAACTCACTGTTTACCATCTCCTTTGACTAATGTAGGGGATATTCCTGCCATGTGGCCTAATGAATATTATGGAGAACATATTATTGGACTGGGTACCTGTTGTCCCATGTGGCTATTAAATGCCTCTAAGATGCCCAGTAGCCCACTATATTCCCCTGCATACATGTGGCAGGTCCATACATATGCTACCATATTCTAGTACTCCTTACAAGTGGTGTATAGGTGAGTAAATTACCTTATAAATGTAGCAGTTGGCAGACCTGTAGTTTGGGGCTGACTCTGTCTGATGCATGCAGTACACATCTAATACATGGTTAGGTGCAGGATGTGTAGGCTGGCTGGCAGAATTTTTGCTATATGTTTGCGAGTAGGAGTAAGGTGGCAGTCCCTAGGTCCCTAGGTTGTCAGTGCATTTGCTATGCATTGTCTCTTGGTCAAGGCCATGGCATACTGGCCACACCTACGTCTGCCTACAGGGACATCCTCAGGGCATTCCTCCAATGAGTCCTCTTGTGGCTGAGGAGACCTAAGCACTGGTGGAGGGTTGTGTCCCTTCCCTTTGCTGATCCTGCTGCAGCTGTTTCCACAGGATCATATTGTGTAGCATGGCACATACTATGAACATCTGTGCACATGTGGCTGTTGACTATGAAGGTCTCTGCCAGATATATTGAGGCACCAGAACTGTGACTTCAGCAGCCCAAACACATGCTCTATGATGTTCCAGTTTGTGCATGTGCCTTCATTATGGAGTTCTTCCTTGGGTGTGTGTGCATTTCTGATGGGTGTCATCATCCACGGTTCCAGTTTGTACCCAGCATTCCCAGTAAATGTTTGTGTGGGATGTCCCCCCTAGTAAACACCTGGTACAGCTGTGATGTGTGCCAGATATGGGAGTCATGATATCTGCCAGGGCGGACAGCACACACATTCATGATAATACCCTTGGCATTGCACATGACCTGGTAGTTGATGGAGTGATACTCCATGTGGTTGACATAGATTCTACCCTCCTCACCGGTGGTGCCTTGATGTGTACATGAGTGCAGTCTATGGCACCCAGTACCTCAGTGTAGTGTGCTACACATTAGAAATTTTGCATATTGCTGGCCTCACCTCAGGGGTGAGGGGAAAATAAATGTTCTCGCTGGCATGTGGTAGTATGGCATCCAGGAACTGGTGTAGTACTCTGGATGCTGATGCCTACAAGACCCCCATCATGTCCCCAGTTGATCTTTGGAAAGTACCTGTGGCTGGTATCCTTAGAGCTACACATACCTTTGTGTCCACTGGGATGGGTTCCTCTCTGTTGGCTCTGGGTCTGAGTTGAGGGCAGCAGAGCTCAGTGAGTTGTTGTAGTATGTCCTTGTCCACCCTGTAGTGCTCTGCAATCTCCAGCTCATGTAGCTCTTGGAAGGTTACCCTGGGCCTGAACACTCTTCTCCTTCTCTGCCTAGGCCTATGGTCAGCAGCACAAGCATCAATTATTTTAGCATCTAGCACATACAGATGTAGCAGACCTGTAGCATCCCCTAGCATTCCTTCTGTTAAAATTCCCAAGTCTGTACTCCATTGGTGCAGAGATTTGGTGAGAAATCAGACTATAGGGTGTATGCAAACTTTATCGGACATCTGCTCTAGGTGTAGGCTGTGTGATTGTCTACCTGTGATGCATTCCACCTGCCAAATACATCCTTAAGAACATTTAATGCTTCTAGTTTAAGTGACTCATTAATTTATATATCATTGGGTTTTAGATACACTCAGCACCACAGGGCACCATGCAAACATGCTGAAGCATGCTCCCTGAAGGTGAACAAAACTTAGCAGCCAGTGTACACACTCCCCTGGCACACTGCACAAACAGGTGCAGCTGAGCTCCAATGATATCACAAGTCCTCAGACACACCCACTGCTGATGATAGCTACTTCTTTGGACACCGACATGGTTCTGTGCCTACACAGAAGGGATATACAGACATAGAAACCCATTTGTGCTACTCAGTAACCCCAACTCATTTGCATTAAACCTAGAAATTGCATGGTTCTAGGCCCTATCTCATTATCAACAGCACCAATCCACCATTGTGGATACTCCACACAGGGTCCTATATCACATTTCTGTCACATACTGTGAAATATGTTTTTTCCACTATTTTTTTTCATGACTTTATGTTTGGACACTGTGGTGGGCTGTGAAAACATAACCAGATCATTAAAAATATATATATTTTAACTTATTTCCCTTACGTTTCTGTGCAGACGGTGGACAGATTTGCACATAGCTGTGCCTGCTATGCTATTTCTGTCCATTTGACTAAACTTTTACAGCCTATTTTGTCTGTTTGACATCCTGTACATGGAATATTTCAGTGTACATTATGAACACCAAGACTGCCTCTCTGCTTGCTGGATCACTCTACCTCCCTCATTTGCATGAAATTCAGCTCTTTATGTGGTGATTTGCATGTCACAGATACTTCCGTGTTGGCGAGTGTGTGTACCACCCATCTCTGCTTACTGGATCACAGTTCTGCTTACTTTTGTGTAAGCAGCATGCCATGATGCCCACATGATAAATAAGACCAGGTAGGCTTTATTAAATTCCCTCTATGTGAATACCTCTTAAGGCTCAAATCTATGACTGGTATTTGTTTGTCCTTGTGCACTGCTAATATCTGACACGGGATGATGTTTATTTGGGACACACATACACACACACACACACACACACACACACACACACACACACACACACACACACACGCACACACACACACACACACACACACACACACACACACACACACACACACACACACACACACACACACACACACACACACGTACACACACACACACACACACACACACGCACACTGTCACAGCTGATGGAAAGCTGTCTGAGACTGTTCTATGTTGGTTTGTCCCATCCTAGAAAGTGAAAGTGTTAAATATCATCATGACTTCATTCCTAGTTTCATGCAAAAATTTAAAGTATACTATACTTTTACAGATTTCTTAGCTATTCTGCTTGATGTAAGGAAAATAACAAATTTCTGGATCCAGATTTTCAAGTTTACTGAAAAATTACCTTATAAAGTGAATTCCTGGTGATTGCATTTCAACTATTTTTCTAATGGTAAATTGTACTTTGTTACTTCTATGTAAATAAACTCTAAAAGCACGTTTCTTTACTTCTAATATAACTATCATGTTCTGAAACAAGGTAGCAAATGGATGTTTATTGGTAGCTCAATGAATAACAGTGGCAATATGGTTTGATTTTGTAACAATCAGCTGTTTAATCTGTCTCTAGAAATATTTTTATCACAACACATTCAGTTTCTTGTACATAAGAATTAGCATATTTAAATATATAATAGGGACTAGTCTTTGTCATTCTCATCCTTATAAAAGTAAGTCAGAAACAAAAAGTCACTCTACTGCATAACAAATAATTGTCATTCTTAGTGTTTTGTTTACTTTTTAATTTACAAAGGCTTGTAATCAAATATGTTATACTATCCAAGACATAATCATTCATCCCTGAGGATGCTGAAAGAAGTTTTTATTATTTGCAACAAGAATGAAATAACATAGCTTTCTCTCATTCTTAGCGCATGTAGAAGCATCACTATTGCTGTGGTTTATTCAGCGCCCCACTGTTGAGGTCATAGAAATATGGATGGTACCTTTCAGTAGCTTAAACATGGCTCATAAATGCAGAAAAGCTAAAAGTTATTTGATATATAGTTGATAAAAGAGCCACTTAAATGCAGTGTGACTAATATAAAAGCATTTCATACTACTCCCATGCCTCGAAACATAATTCATTTTTTGGAAATGTGACACCAGATGAAATCTTTCATCTCATAATGTCTTTACTGGTGTTGCTCATAAGCAACAAATCTTGCTGGCTCAAATTAATTTCCCTAGAAGACACAATGCATGGAACGTTTGAACTGAATCTGCATGGATAGGTTTATAAATGCTGCTCTTTAGTAAGTATAATAACATAGAATAGATTATAAACAAATGCTCTTGTCTTGGTTTAAGTTATTCTTCATGAAAAAATGTGTGTATTGTTCATTGTGTTTACTACTGAGCAGTAGAAATATGTTAAGAAAAAAATCTTCAAAATGTTTCAGTGTCATTGTCATTTTCTGCTATCTGACTTCTTCCAAATGTAAATCAGCCATTGCTTTTCATAATTCATTTATATTTCCTTCCTGCACATTTGTGCAGAAAGTCTATGTTATTTCATTCTACTATGAAATGAAAAACAGGATAACAGTATTTTCTGTGCTGTTACCGTTCTATAGTATCCAAGCTAGTCATACTGCACTAACATCAGTAAAGGAGTTTGGTGATTTTGTCTCAAGTTTTAGAATAAATAGGTAGTAAGAAATATTGTTGAAATCAGATGTATAACTGGATTCAAATAATTTAAATTTCTGTTTTTGTATTTCGTATTTATTACTTATGCAAGTTTACCATCTTCCTGTTATGTATCTAAAATCACTTGTTTTGCAATCATGGGCAGTGAGTGAAAAGGGTCGTATGACATACCCATAGTTAATAAAGTAAAAATAAATAAATAATTAAAAATAAAATGACCTCTGCAGCACAAAACATTTATGAAGCTAAAAAATGTCACTGGCTGTTCCCTACCAGCTATGTTTTTTTTTTTTTTTTTAATTTAATTTAGGGAAGGAAGGACTGGATTACAGAGATGTAAGAAGTTGTTCTTTGAACCCATATGGACATGTAATCTCTGTGCAACATTCATTGACATTACTTCATTGGTTTTATCTGTATCAGATATCTTCATGAAGTAAAAAAAAGTTGTAAAATTTTGCTATTGCTGACTTTTAATATTAAGCCATGTCAAGAAAATAAAGAAAGTTAATTCATTACTTTTTATAAGACACTTTCTTTTGATAGCATTTGCTGACATGGTTCCAGTAAGTAACCACCAACGAGGTGACAGTACATGAGGCAAACAGAGGTCTGCAGCTTAAGTATCAAGTCTAGATTGATACTGTTTTTAAAACACTTTCGCTTGGATTCTCAAAAGCTTGCATGGAGTGCAAGATTGGTGGAGGAGCTCAAACAGGCAATATGTCTGCCGTGCGATCCAGGAACAGCCTGCAGGGGCATGCATGAGCGCTCCTACACTAATCCTGCACGGACTAAGCCCTGGTATGCAAATCACCCCATTTGCAGGAGAAATCTATGCAGATGAGATGATTTTACAATCCAGAAAGCTAGCAACAGTCCGTGCAGGACTAGTGCTATCTCCAGAAATGTACTCAGTTACTAAATGAGTACATTTCTGCAAAATTCAAAACGGAGCTGTGACAGCCCCAAATAAAGGCCGCGTATCATGTAGTAAGCATGCCAATGGCCAAGTATAAGGCCATTGGCATCGCAAACAAACAAAAAAATAATACAAAAATCAAATGTTATTTTTTTTTAGCCAATCGTGGCGGTTTAAGTGTAGGGCAGCGACGCGCAAACGGGATCGGGAGGGTAATAAGAAAATAAACCTAAAATAAGCAGTCTAACTAAAATCAATATTCTGCCATGCAAGTCAATGGCAGGCAGGAGACAACCAGGCCAGTGAGTAGTGGTTGTTAAGGGGGGAGGCTCAGTGTGAGACATGTAACTATGCATTAGCAGACAATCCTGTGCAAATGAGGGGAAGGATAGTGAATCACAGTTTTCCCCAGCATGTGAGTCAGGTCCCAACAGTGTAAGAGTAGGAATAGCTTGGTGCAAGCCTAGGAGTTAGGTAATATCATGGAGGCGGGTGTGTCAGGCATACTGTAAGCGGATTGGAGCCCTGTGGCTCGGGTTTGCTCCGAGCTTAGCACAGCTAAGCTAGGGGGTGTGTCTAAACTTGCTTAGCACTCTTTACAAAGCCTACGTGGGTGTGCACACCGGCACACAGTAAGAAAACGAGGTTAAACCAGGAAAAAGCAGCAGTGTGCACATTTGAGCACTCTGCGCAGCATGCACCGAGGGTTAAACAGGAAGGCAATGGGAAGGGAAAACAGCAGTAGGAAGGTAATCAAGGAGAATTAGCTTAGCTGGCAGGTGAAATGTATTAGAATCAGTCAATGACATAGGCAGCAGACTGGCCCAGCCCAGAACACTACTATAAACTATGCAAACACCTTCCGCTCTGATTTTTCCCACACTCTACACCACCGGTGTAAACAAGCGGGGAACTTTTAACACTCAGTACAGCAAAATGATAGGCTCTGCAATAACTATCATACAACAACTTGTGAAAGAGGCTGAGGGTGGTAAGGATATGAATGCTGTCCACCAACCCACAGTGAATAGACGGAGAAGAGTGTACAGACCCAAGGTAACCTACCAGGGTCTACATGAGCTGGAGATAGTGGAGTGCTATAGGGTGGACAGGGACCTCCCACAGCAAATTGTTGAGCTGTGCTGGTTACGCCTCACGCACAGAACTAACAGAGGGGAACCCATCCCAGTGGATACCAAAGTATGTGTAGGCCTAAGAATACTAGCTACAGGTATCTTCCAAAGACAAACTGGGGATATGATGGGGATTTTACAGGCATCAGCATCCAGCATACTCCACCAGTTCCTGGATGCCATATCAGCAAATATCAGTGAGCACGTATATTTCCCCAGCACCCCTGAGGTGTTGGCCAGAAATATGCAACTGTTCCACCAAGTAGCTGAATACCCTGAGGTAGTGCGTGCTATAGACTGTACACACATATGCATCAAAGCACCACCCTGTGAGCGGGGAAGTGTTTACATCAATGGCAAGGGCTCCCCCTCCATCAGCTTCCAGGTTGTGTGCGATGCCCAAGACATAATAATGACTGTGTGTGCTGGCTGCCCTGGAAGCTATCATGATTCCTACATCTGACATCTGACGCAGCTGTACCACAGATTTGCCAATGGGGACATCCCTCATGGTCACCTAGTGGGGGATGCTGGATATGCACTGGAGCCTTGGTTGATGACACCCATCAGAAATGCACACAGACCCAAACAAGAACTAAATAATGAGGCACATGCACTGACCAGAATTATAGTAGAGCATGTGTTTGGGATGCTCAAGTCAAGGATCCAGTGCCTGGACACATCCGGTGGAGTCTTGCAGTACTCACCAGCTACATGTACCCACGTTGTCCTTGTATGTGCCATGCTACACAATATGATCCTGCAGAAAAAGCTGCAGCAGGAACAGCACGGGGCAGGGCCATACAGCCCCCCACCATTGCCAAGGCCTGCACAGGCATAGAGTGATTCAGAGAAGGAACAACCTGAGCCTGCCCCAGTAGGCAGAAGAAGACGTGTCCAGTATGCCCTGGCCTTGGCAAAGAGGCAACGCATAGCACATACACTGACACAGGAGGGACCCAGGGAATAACACTTCTCTCTGACTCTCACATACAGTAAAATGGATGCCAAACATTACATTACCTGTGCCTAACCATGTGTAAGGAGTGTACTATGTGCATCCAGCATAGGCAGCCCTGCAGTACCATCCTCAGTACTGGGACACCCACAATGTAAGTGACTCACACATGCAAGTCAGGGAGGTCACATATCCAACAACAGTCAAAGCCAGCAGAACAGGTGTAGACAAACACAATCAAAAGGTGGTGCTATGGCCTCTAAATGAGCCCTATGGTTAATCTCCCCCCAGGCCTACACAGACAGACTACAGCAGGTCAGGCAGTGGGATGTCAGTTCTGAAGGGTAGGAAGTCAGAAACTAATATGTAGGTAATTAAAAGCTAAGATGTGTAGTACACTGGTATGCCTCTAGTCAGCACGATAGGTAAGACAGCAGACTGAAATGGAGCACCCAACATGCCAGTACAGTCCTAACAAATGTGTACAAGTGTAAGGTGTGCCCCCCATCCTATGCAGAAATGTAGTCACAGTCAGGTGTTCCCCCCAATCCTGTGTAGAAATGTAGAAATATAGGTGTGCCCCCCCATCCCACGTAGAAATATAGTAACAGTCAGGTGTGCCCCCCCACACTCCTGTGTAGAAATGTAGAAATAGTCAGGTGTGCCCCCCCATCCTAAGCAGAACTGTAGTAACAGTCAGGTGTGCCCCCCAGTCCTGTTTAGAAATGTAGAAATAGTCAGGTATGCCCCCCATCCTACGCAGAAATATAGTAACAATCAGGTGTGCCCCCCACAATCCTGTGTAGAAATGTAGAAATAGTCAGGTGTGCCCTCTCCATCCTATTTAGAAATGTAGCAACAGTCAGGTGTGCCCCCCCCCAATCTTTTGTAGAAATGTAGAAATGGTCAGGTGTGCCCCCCATCCTACATAAAAATGCAGAACTGTAGAAATGCAGAAGTGTAGTAACAGTCCATGCCAAATGATCAACGGATACCCTGCAGAGACAGCATGCTACCTGTAGATGTACAACACAAAGGTCAGCACTGCAGTACAAATGACCTGGAGTCAATCCACACATTCAGTACAGACGGCCATACTGGGCAAGCCTACACACAGTGAAATGAAGGCAATGTCAGTCAACAACATACTGGAAGGTCATACTGGGCATGCTCACACACTTAAACACATGAAGGCCATGTCTGCAAGCACCAGTGGACCAGACATATCTGGCAGCTGCAGATGTTAGTGCAGACACTCCTCAGTATGCACCATTCATGCTTTGCACACACAGTGGATAGGAATACAGGCATATATGTAAGGAACACACACTATAATAAGCCAAAGGTAGACATACATAGATGTTTGGAAGGGGGTGACTGTGACAAGGAGCCATCCAGGCCTGTCCCATCCAGCACACAGGCTAAGGGCCACAACCACATGAGAGTGAGATGTTACTCACTGCAGATACTAGCCACCGGTATCTGTCAGCATTACAGAATATGTGGTGAACGTGCCAGCTGTGCAACATGACTGTTCAAGGAAGAAGTCAGCTAGCAGCTGTATACACATACCTGTAAAATATGACCCAGATTGTGTCCACATGTGGCGTGTCGACCCCTAGATGAATGGGTTATGGCCCATGCACACACACTGCTCTCCCTATAGCCCCACTATGACAAGCCTGCTGAGGTCATCCACTGTGGAATACACCTTTGGGTGAACTGTATCCCAGTAATCTCTGTGGCACATCCCATAACTGTGCAAAGCTGTAGTGCGATAAGCTACTCTAGGTAGGAGGTCTAACCCCAGCCTTGGCGACTGTTTGTGTGTATGTATGTCTGTCTGTGGAAAAGGTAAAGCTTTTTAGGGTAGGCACACCCCCTACAAGTTAAATGCTCTGCTTTGGTAAGGCTGCTGATGTCATCCACCTAGAAATACATCTCTGGGAAGGTTGTATCCTAGTAACCTCCATAGCATGTGCTGTAACTGTGTATTGCTGTAGTATGATAAACTAGCTAGGTTGGAGTTCTAACCCCAGCCTTGACAACTGGGTGTATGTTAGTGTGGGTGTCTGTGTCAATGACAATGCTTTTTAGGGTAGGCACACCCCCTACAAGTTAAATGTTCTACTTTGGTAAGGCTGCTGATGTCATCCACCAAGAAAAACATCTCTGGGAAGTTTGCATTCTAGTAACCTCCATAGCATGTGCTGTAACTGTGTATTGCTGTAGTATGATAAACTAGCTAGGTAGGAGTTCTAACCCCAGCCTTGACAACTGGGTGTGTGTTAGTGTGGGTGTCTGTGTCAATGGCAATGCTTTTTAGGGTAGGCACACCCCTACAAGTTAAATGTTCTACTTTGGTAAGGCTGCTGATGTCATCCACCTAGAAATACATCTCTGGGAAGGTCATGTTCCAGTAATCTCCATAGTGCATGCCGTAACTGTGTACTGCTGTAGTATGATAAACTAGTTAAGTAGGAGTACTAACCCTAGCCTTGGCAACTGTGTGTGTGAATGTCTGTGTAGAAGACAATGCTTTTTAGGGTATGCACAACACATGCAAGTTAAATGATATACTTTGGTAAGGCTGCTGATGTCATCCACCTAGAAATACATCTCTGGGAAGGTTGCATCCTAGTAACCTCCATATCATGTGCCATAACTGTGTACTACTGTAGTGTAATAAACTAGTTAAGTAGGAGATCTCACCCCAACCTTGGCAACTGTGTGTTTATGGGTGTATCTGTCTGTGTAGAAAGTAATGCTTTTTAGGGTAGTCACAACCCCTACAAGTTAAATGCTCTACTTTGGTAAGACTGCTGATGTCATCCACCTAGAAATACACCTCTGGGGAAGGTTGTAGACTGATAATCTCCATAGCGCATTGTGTACTGCTTTAGTGTGATAAAGTAGTTAGATCGGTGTTTTAATCCCAGACATGGCAAGTGTGTGTCTGTCTGTCTGTGTAAGGAGCAATGCTTTTTAGGGTAGTCACACTCCCTACAAATCAAATGCTCAACTTTGGCAAGGCTTCTCATGTCACCCACCCAGAAATACACCTTTGGGAAAACTGCAGCCCAGTAATCTCCACAGTGTGTGCCATAACTGTGTACTGCTGTGATGTGGTTTATAACTCTGGTAGGGTTCTATTCCCACTCCTAGCAGTTCTGGATGCTTTGTGTGTTTCAATTTCTAAGTAGGGAACAATGCAATGCAGGCTAGTCACACTCAGTACATGTCAAATGCCCTACTTTGCCAATCCTGCTGATGTCAGCCAATGTGATATACACCTTTGGGGAAGGAACTCTCCAATAACCCCTGTGGTGCATCCTATAAGAGTTTCATGCTGTAGTGTGATATGGACCTCTGTTAGGGGTTCTATACCCACACATGTCAGTTTTGGATGTTTTGATTGTGCTCCAATGTCTGTGTAGGGAGCAATGCATTTTAGGCTAGTCACACTCAGTACATGTCAAATGCCCTACTTTGGCTATCCTGATGATGTCAGCCAATGTGATATACACCTTCGGGGAAAGACTACTCCAGTAATCTCCATGGCATGTACTACAACAGCATAGTGTTGTAGTGTAATAAACTGGTTAGGTAGGGGTTCTACTCCCAGACATGACAAGTATATGTGTGTGTTTGTAACTCGTATTCTGTGAGGAGGTGGATGGGATTGTGTGACACCTGGCCTCAATGTGGAGCAAATTTCTTATATGGTGGCCCTAGTATATATCACAATGTCCACTGTATAGGGATAATAGATGTGAAATAGCCGAGAGGCTGGGGTGCAAATCCATACCCATACATGTGACATCAAGGCCAGGCAATCACAGTTAGCAACCCCAATATTACCCAGAGCACACTCTCAGCCCATGTCTCATACACACACACATGCCAAGGCAACAATCAATATGTGTGTAGTACACTGCATATTGGTGACTAATAGTAACTATGGAGTGAATGCAGTTGCCTACAGAGGGCATGGCAATCTGTCCAATAGGCACAAACATGCAGACAGTGCACCTTCCCCATGTTCCCCAATGGACACATGCAATACCTGTGGTGCCAGCACATGTGACTCACAAAGGACATACCATGCCTAAAAACATGCCCTGTATGGAGAGATGCCACTGACACCAGGTAATGCCGTTAGCATGCTATAAATGTAGGTGCAGGGATAACCTGCTGTCCATTAGCAGTTCCTGCCACAGTTGGCCAAAAATGAAACATCTGATGATAATCGGTGTACACAACATGGGTCCAACACCCAGGTACAGTTCCACATGTCACTGTACATGCATGTGGGAGGTGTGCACATCCCAGACACTGTCCATGTCATTGACTAAGGAACACATACATGGCACGCAATGCACACCATTGGCCACACACAATAGTTGCCCAGGTGACTGGATGGTGGATACAATACCAACATGTGTGTGGGTAAATGCAGAAACCACAGCCCTGATCCACAATGCAGACCATTGTCATGTAGCCTGATGCCAAGGTATACCCATTACCTAGCCTTGTATAGCCATGTGGCACAGTTGACCACCACATACCAGTGCATAAATGCACCCATGCATGTCAGTACTGGCACCATGTGTGTGTGTGTGTGTGTGTGTGTGTGTTGTATGATGCGTATGATCACATCCACAATCACTGCAACCCCCACTGTCATACAGAGGCATGCTATCTGATGCCAGACACCTCCCCGTACCTGTTGCCCATATAACCTCCATATGACCCATGTGGTGCATGTAATACCTA
>NC_056728.1:1523673424-1523818424 GCF_019279795.1 Protopterus annectens | reverse complement strand
CAACAGCTGTGTGTATACACTGAATTTGGAGGTAGATTTGGATACTCAAACCCCTGGGAGGTGGTGAGGAAAACAATAAGTTGTGATGCCAATTAGACCGGATTACATGTATCCAGCGGACACGTGTGCAAAATGGACAGCTATGCATGGGACAAGGTTTTTTTTTTTTTTGGGAACAGATTGCCCTTTTTTTTCAGGTGAGAGTGGGATGTTGGGGAGGGGTAGTTGGTATATTTGGGGAGGTTGGTTGGGTAGGTTAACAGACAAGACAAACAAGATGCATACAGGGGCGGTATATGACACATGTAGGGGGTAAACACCTTGGATGGGGAGGGGTGTTTGGAAGTCGCAAGCCCATGAGCCCCCAAATGGAAACAGTGGGACTGAAGTCCCCACCCATGGGCAGTCACCACTGCACCTTCACAGCCCCAAATGTGGCTGTGTTGGGGGCTGGGCAGGAGGGGCAGGCTCACCCTCTAATTACACCACTTGGCCCTCAAGCTGATGTAGCTTGTCTCGAATCTCCTTGTCAAGCTTGCTACACACCACAGCCTGGGCCAGACAGTGGGTGACAGGTACCTCTCTGCCCCCCACTCCCGGGGGGGGCTGAGCCCCATCCCCTGTGGGTGGTTCCTCCCAAAGGTGGTGCAGGGCCAGTGAAGGAGGAGGTCCCAGGCTGGACACCAGATGTGCTGGTGCCCGGTGCCATGGCCAGCTGAGGTGGGACAGGAGGGCCGCTGGGACCGGCCTTCCCATACGAGCTATGGTGTTGCAGTTTTAAGGAAGATATCAGTTAGTAATAGTCAACAGCATTCAGGATTAGTTATAACAACATGCATAGGTATTCCCATTAACCCAAGACACCAGATTTACAGCAGTTGCAGAGCAAGCAGAACACATGCATATATGGGACAACAGTGGCCATTACAACAGCATGCAGGTTTCATTGATGGCAAAAGTCCAGCAATATGGGAGTATTTTAACATGGCACACGCATAGAACCAAATGTGAATATTTATAAACCAATAGGACATATGTCCCAACAAGAGTTTGGAGTGTGCACATACCCATTGAGGTGTGTAATTAGGTTATTGTAGCACATATGGTGGGGTGAGAGAGAGTTCAATTAATAATTGGGCGGCACAGTGGTGCAGCGGTTAACGGTGTCGCCTCAGAGCAAGAGGTTCTCCAGTTCGATTCTCAGCTGGGGTGCCTTCTGTGTGGAGTTTGCATGTTCTCCCTGTGTTCATGTGGGTTTCCTCCCACATTCCAAAGTCATGCATCTGGAGCATTTCTCCCTGGGCCTCCACTGAAAACAGGCTCTGTGGAACCTAGTCGGACTTTCCCGGTCAACAAATGTTAAATAAATAAATAACTAATATACCCTTGCTGTTTTCACAACTTTCTTAGTCACTGCAGTGATCTGTCACTTACATGTATTATTACACTACCCAATGTCCTTACTTTGTACAATGGTATGTTTATAGATTAGTATCAAGGTGGACTGTGTCTTACATATAGTCTACACCTCTTACCTGGTATAGCTGCTGAGAAAAGCACTGTTAACGCTACCTGACAATTTCTACATATACTCCCAGATTCCATGCTTATAGACAAGTATATAAGTGAACTGTGTTGTACTGATGTTCTGCACCTCTTACCTTTTATAGCTGTGGAGGAAATCTTTGATAACACTACCTGACAAATTCTACACATACTCCCAGATTCCATGCTTGTAGACAAGTATATATATGAACTGTGTTGTACCTACAATCTACACCTCTTACCTGTTATAGCTGTGGAGGAAATCTTTGTTAACACTACCTGATAAATTCTACACATACTCCCAGATTCCATGTTGATGTTATGCACATACCTAACAATCTGTTATTGCACACACTCTGGTGAAGGCTTGACAGGATGCAGGTGTTAATGTGACATATTTTGAGAATAGCTGTCATACACTTTGGGTGAGATGCTACAATGACAGGTTTGTTCTCATATACATTCTCTGACTATGTTCACTTCTGCCTATCAGTTATAGGTCAGTAAAAGCTACCTACATTTCTTGAATCTTTCTTTTTTTCTTTTTCTTTTTTTTTTTCTTGACACTGATTTGTCAGGGGAACAGGTTACCGGGCAGCAGATTTGGGCCATTTATCTGGACATGCTGGACAGATCAGAACAGTTGAAGGGTATGACTATGCATATAGCTTACTTCCTGAACATTCTGCCACAGTCTGCACAGTTGATGGTTATAATTATGCTTAATGCTTACTGTATGAACATTCTAGCAAATTCTGTACAGTTGTTGGGTCTAATTATGCATGCAGCTTTCTATCTGACCATTCTCACAGGCTCTGTACAGTTGTGGGGTATGATTATGCATACAACTTACTACCGCTCCCGAGATTCAAACCCCTGCTGTGTGTGGTAAACATATTACAGTTGATATCACAGTACACTGTGATATCAGGGAATTGGTGTGCAGCATTACAGTGTTTTCTGTCTAAGTCTTCCTCAGGTGTACAGTATGACTGACCTCTTGGGACTTCAAACATTGTTATACTAAACTTCCTACATATTTTATCTGCGTTCAACAGTGTGGGCAACACTGATTAACACAACAGTACTATTTATAGAATGCAACACTACAACAACATATGAAAGCAGAATGCACATAAACACTTCAGGGGTTATACTTTTATTCAGAAGATATTGCACCTTTATTTCCACACAACCTATATAACAGTCTTCTTGCCATATTGTCTAGTTTATTCAGTACATCCCATACACAATATATTTTTATACTGGTACAACACTTTCTAGAACTGTTATATTTATTTGTTATGACAGTACATGCAAGATTATTACTAACCTGCCTCACGACGCAGCCTTTGCAGCCTAGCAGCATGAGCGTGCTGGTTCATAGCCCACTCATCTGCAGCTGTCAGAGAAATACAGTGATATTTAGCTAGTACCTATCCATAGTATACACCAGCTAGGCAATCATTTTCTATGTAGTAGAATGAGTACTTACTCAGTGCTGGGGCATTGGCCATCTGCCTTGACTCTTGGATCCACTGCTCCAAGAGATCCCCCCTTCACTGCTTCAGGTCAGCATGGTGATGCTTGACCCACCCACCAGTCCGGGGGAACCAGTGGCACTGGTGATGTCACAGGCAAGACTGTCCCAGGCCTCCACTTTATACTGAGAGCCCTGGCACTGGCACTGCAGTAGTCTTTGCTCATGATGTTTTACTAGGAGCCATACCATGAATCTGGACTCCTGGGTGCCCAAGCACTTCACTCTAAATCGAGTGCCTTCTCCAACTCTAGCCATTCTTCCTACAGTAGGGAGCTGCAACCAGTTATGGGAAGCATTCACGCCTGTGGGGTTTAAATACACCCAATTTCCCACACTTTCCCATGATTGGAATGTTTCAAAAAAGCTAAGCTATGGGCACACCTGCTTACCTAATGTTGGCATTGCTTAAAGGGGTATACCACTGGGCAGATTGAGTTAGCCAGCCTACACATTGCTTACACTAATAAAGCTAAGCTTTGCAATGCTTAGCATTGCTTAATATTGAATTAGCATTATAATTTCCATTTGGCATTGATTTATTATTTGTTACATGTTATAGCTGTCTCTGGTATCCGTGATTCATGTGTACGTATACTGTATGGGGTCCTGGGGACTTCAACACTTTTTTACAATAACAACTCACATCTGGCCTTACTGCAGTACTCCACTTCACATATTTATGTTATGTAGCAGGTTATACAACATCACGCTGTACACAGATTCCTTTAACATGTTCAGTTTGATTTTCCTACAGTTAGGGATTGTTTGTTGAAACCTGCATCTTATGTACTGCTGTGATGGCTTAGTGGTTAACTACTGTGACCCTAGCATACAGGGTCTTGGGTTTGAGCCTTGCAGAGGCTGTTTATTTTGTTGCTGGGCAGAACATGGGCTTTTGGATACAGAGTGGTTAAGGCACTTTAAAGCAGTTGTAAGCGGGTTTGCGAGTGTTTGCGTGGCGGTAAGCAATGCTAACTTTTGGTTACAGTGTCTTATACTCAGTTAGCTTCTACATTGCTTAACCTGTGTAGGCAATGCTTACCACCACTCAAACACACTTAAACATGCTTACTAGTGCTTATATATGCTTATTACTGCTTATTTGTGCTTAAATCTGCTTACTAGTACCTTAAACATTATGACACTGACACTTCACATGTGCATTTCCTGCAGTACTCCAGTTGATAAATATATGTCATTTAGTGGGTTTTGCAACAAAAATATTGGTTATAATGTGCTTTGCCATGTAAAATAGAATGTGCTGCAGTGGGACTCGAACCGGGAATGCCTGCTCATTAGGCAAATGCTCTGCCCACTACACTAATGCTGTACTGCTTCCTTTGCATACATCTTCCTTGTTATCCTCTTCAGCCTTTTAAGCTGCTTTAACAATAGCTAAGCGATGGGCACACCTGGTCACCTATAGTTATAGCTGTACTCGGATTTAAAAAAAAAACATAAAGGGGTTTCTTCATTTAATTTTTATGTACTGTTGCTGTTGTACACATGGGGAACTGTTGGTGGGGATATGCATACACCTGTGAGCGGTCTCGCTCATTTCTTACCACTTTCTGCTGTTCTACATTGCAGGGGTGAGTTTATTCTGAGAGCTCTGCTCTCAGACATGCCCCCTTCACTCGTACATGCTCCGTGTAAGCCTAGGAGCTCAGGCAGCACATCTTATAGTTTCATAGTTTCATAGTAGAATACTAGGCTATCTGCCCTTGGGCATTTATAAGCCTAGCCAAAGTGTATGTGGCTTTCGCCACCCCATGTAATGATACAAAAGTGTACAATTTAAATTAAATTAAGTTTACTGTGCCTCTATCTAGCAATGACACAGAGATGACCCCCAGGGTAAGCCTACGATCACCCATCCATTCGTCCAGATTTCTCTTGAGGAGAGTCAGTGAGGGGCTCTGCCTAACATGGACAGGTATCCTGTTCCAGAGTGCGGGAAGCCTCTGGGTTATGAATCTGTCCCTCCAGCATGTCCTATTCATATTTGTGCTGAGGTTTAGATCTTTAGCTCTTGTGGCTCTGATGGATTTGGATTTTTTGAGGTGGAGCATGTCCATTAATTCTGAATTGGACATGGCCTTGTACGTAAGGCACAGATCACCTCTGAGCAGGCGGTATGCTACTGAATAGAGCTGGAGCCTTTTCAGTCTGGCAGCATATGATATATAAACCCAATGAAAGCACTATTTGTTGCGAGTCCAAACGTTCTTTATTATAACATCAAAATTAAGTGCTTTCGTCAGTTAAAACTTTGACTTCATCAGAATTCACTAAAAAAACTTAAGCGCTTAATTTTGATGTTATAATAAAGAAGGTTTGGACTCGCAACAAATAGTGCTTTCATTGGGTTTAACTGTTTTTTTAGCACTATTGCATCATGTTTTGGGTTTATCAGTTTTATTATTGAAGGTGCTGGTTGTCATGGAGTCTGACCATTCTATTTTACTATCCCCTGTTTTGGACTCTGGGGAAAATGCAGAAATTTTGGCAGTAAAGAGGGATGTTGCTGAGCTAAAAGGGGAATTAACCCGGCTCATAGAACTTCTTTCACAACCTTCTGCTGTGAATTCTTGTCCTTATCCTCATACTGGATCTCCTATGGAAGAACTGGGCACCGCTTGTTTGGTTAATGGTACTGCGAGTCCTACAACTCCTGCATTCACCTTAAGCAGGGTAGGCAACAAGTTGCGGTTGCACAGGTTCATTGTGGCGGCAGGAAATGTGCTACTTTGATTGAAAATCTTCCTGTTCATGCAGAAAACAACTCTAACTGAATTTCGAACAGACTTCCTGGATGCTCTAACTGTGTGGCTGATATTGAACCCACCATTGTACTCGAGGATGTAAACGGAGAGGGCGATTTGACTAATGGACGCCCAGGCAATTTTACCACTGAAACAGGTACGCAAACATTTAAAAACCAACATAACAGTACTTGTTGTTGTTGTAAAGAAAACGGAACAGCTCAAAATAGGGACAAACTGATTAATTGTATATCTTCTTCTGCTGGTTCAGTGAAGTGTGTCCCTAATACACAAAACGTTGTTTTAAAACAGTTCAAATATGGCAACATTATTGGAAAGCATTATTCTTTTTCTAAGCCAGTTCGTGATGAATTTAATAAATTTAAAGGACAAAACCAGACTTTAAATCACTTCAAATCATTGAAAGATATGATTTATTTTTTTGAAAAAAGACTTTTGAAATATAAACTTTGTCAGATAGAAATCTGTTATTTAAACTAATGTTTAAAGAAAAAAGTTGTGCCACAGAGGTTAAGAACTTTTAAGTTTCCTTTTGGTGCGTATTACAACAAAGAGAATGTTAATGAATTAGTCAATATGTTTGATAAGTGGGAATTAGAACTTATTGTGAAAACTGTCTCATTTTATGAGAAAATGGAAGTTGATTTACAAAAAGAGGTGGAAAACTTAAATAAGATGATTGTTACTGATCTATTGTTTGAACAGCATCAGGGTTTATGCAATAAAATTTTGAATAGGGTGGACAGAAAATGTGATGGGACATTCAACAAAAAAGCTAAAAAGTTGGCCCGAGATTTAAAACAATATCTAATTGGCAAAACGTATCCCATTGAGAGACTTATTGTCCATAATTCAGGGATATGGACTATCCACCTACTCCTAGGGCAGACAATGAGTGTGTTTTAGGGCCTATGGACCCAGAAACAACAGGGGAGGAGGATGATTATTTCAAAGGGGAACGACAACCACCCTTTGATTATCAGGATTTTCCGTTACCCCGGCACTCAAAAAGAATAGCGAGTCGCAAACAGGTGACTTACAACAAGGTAGTGCAGAAGTATGCGGATGCCCCAAGGTGGTAGGGACTCCTGGTTTGGATGAGAAACCTCTGAACAAGTCCATACAACAAACTTTGAATGGTTTTAATATTTATAATTATACAGATAGGGAAATTTTGCCAGAATATTTTTCTCTGTTTTCCAAAGAGTTTAAGTATGTACCTACAAAAATCCCAGACATTGCTGACACCTTAATTGATATTCAACTCTATACTAGAAAATTGAATTTGCAATTATTACATTCGAAGGTTAATAAAAATGATATAGGTTTATGTAAAGAAGTATGTAAAAAAAGAAGTATGCACAATCCCCCCTTAGATCCTTTAATTAACACTTTTGAGAAGGTTGTTAAGGATGATATTTACAAACTTTGGGGCAAACACAAAAAAACTTTTCACAATCTTAGTAATACAGGAAGAACCTTATTGCAAGATTTAAGAAATAGTAAGAGCATACGTGTTATGGCACCAGACAAAGGGGGTGAGATTGTACTATTTAACAGTACTGATTACACCAACATTATGCAGGGAATTCTATTTGATGTTAACAACTATTCTATATGCTCCAGAAATCAAATTCATATAGCATATCAGAGAATTGATAGTTTTCTATATGAATACTTTATGGATCAAAGAATTACAGGGGCAGTATATGATTTTTTATCTAATATCCATCCTATTATCCCTGGCATATTTGGTATACCCAAAGTACACAAAAACGTGGAACATCCACCCTTTAGACCTATTGTAGCAGCAACTGGTTCTAAAACTCACAACTTATCTGTATACATAGACAGGAAGATTAAACATGTTGTGGACATGTGTACATATTTAGTTAAGGACTCATGAGATTTTCTTGGTCAACTAAAAAGCCATTTATGGAGTGCGGAAGGTTATTTTGTTACCATTGATGTAATGGATTTATTCACCTGCATTCCTAAGGAAGAAGGTTTAGGATACTTTGAGGAAACCTTATATAATTTATCTACTATGGATTGTGATGAAATAAAGTTAATTTGTGAAATTATGGAATTAATTTTAGAAAATAATTTCATCTTTTTCGAGGGTGAATATTTTCAGCAAGTTAGAGGTGTGGCAATGGGTGCCACCTGTGCCCCCAATTATGCTAATATTGTATTACTAGGATAGGAAAGAGAACATGTGTTTGGAAGTAAATATCATGATTGTATAACCTATTATTGTAGGTTTCTGGATGACATTTTTATTTTTTGGAAGGGAACTATTGAATCTATTCCTTCGTTCATTCAATACCTCAATAGTACAACTAATTTCTTAAAATTCACCTTCCAATATGATGCTAATGAAATTAGTTATTTAGATAAATTAATTGTCAAGGATAAGGATCAATTTACATCTAAAATGTATCGTAAAAAAACTTTCTGTAACAATTATTTACATTTTAATAGTTTTCATCCCTTTTGGCAAAAGAAAAGCATCATAAAGGGTCAAGCAATTAGGGTGGCTAGAATTACTTCTTTGGTGGAAGATCTTATACCTGAGTTTGAGTTTTTAAAAAATAAGTTCTTGGACAGGGGTTACCCTACGGGTTTGGTGGAAAAAACTCTTAATGATGTTTTTAGTGAATGGGGAAAAAAATACACCCCATTATTAGTAAAGGGAACTACCAAAAACCAGTACTCTGGGGAGAATGATAAAAAATTGAATGAAACGCATTTTGAACATTCTTGTATTGTACAGTACAGTCCACTATGTCAACAAGTTAAAGATGTTTTGTATAAAAATTGGAGTATATTTAAAGTTGAGTATGACAAATATCAAGTCTTAGGTGAAAAAAACAGTGTTTACCACTAAAATTGGGTTTAACTTGAAAAAGATTCTGGAAAGTAGACCAAAATGTTTTACCATTGATGGAATTTACAACAATGGTACCAGATGCTGTGGGAGATGTAAATATTGTTCTTATGTCACCCAGGAAACCAATATCTGTTTTAAAAAACAGAATAACAGCATAGTATACCCTAGGAGAGGCAACTGATTTTCTAGTAAGTTGGTTTACATTGCTACGTGTGACACCTGTAGCTCTTTTTATATTGGGAAGACCAAGAGGCTTCTCAAGACAAGAATTTATGAGCATTTGTACGATATAAAAAACAAAAAAGTTACAAATGCCTTGTACAAGCACAGTATAGTTTGTAATAACCACACAGGCTTTCATTTTGCTTTTTTAGATTTCGTACATCTGGAAGCCAGAGGTGGGGACTGGCAAAACATTTTATTAAAAAAGGAACTGATGTGGCAACTCAGACTTGCAGCAAACTTTCCCCATGGTTTGAATGAACATTTGAACTTGGCACCGATTTTGAAGGAGAGGGCTGCTCCATGCCTTAATTGATTTCTACGCCTTTGATATCCTCTGTCTCACAGAAACCTGGCTTAAACCCAGTACCAAAGACAATGAATTCACCCCCCCAGGCTATAGTACCTTAAGACAAGACCGTCCAAATAAAAAAGGTGGAGGAGTGGCCCTCCTGTACAAATCCCAACTTCAAGTGGCCTTAATTGACTCCTTCCCCCCCACACCAGGTAATGCTGAAATACTTTCCACCAAACTCCAAATTAACAAATCCAAAGCAATAAACATAATGTGTTCCTACATCCCCCCAGGCAAGAACATTAATACTTTGGAAAACATCCTAAGCTGGATTTCTTGCACCTTCCCCCAGGAAACCATAATCTTAGGTGATTTTAATATTGACTGGAGCTCCTGCATATCCCCCAAACCAACCATTCACCTTAATCTCTTTAACTTTCACCAAACCATTAACTCCCCTACTAGAATACATAAATCTACCCACAAACAAACCATTCTAGACTGGATACTGACCAACAACAATCCCCTCTCCTATAAAACAGGAATACTCCCTGATAATATCAGCGACCACCTCCTTACCTTTATCACCAAACAAAAATGCAACATTCCTAAGCAAACTACTTATCGTACTAAATACAACAAAACAGCATTCAATCTAACATCCTTTCAAAATGAACTCAAAGAATTTAACTGGTCAACTCTAAAATACCTCCCAATAGATGAAGCAGTAACCCATTTCAACAACACCTTCCTACAAATTCTAAACCAACATGCCCCAGCCAGATTAGTCAGAGTCAGATCCAAAGCAGCTCCTTGGCTCTCTGTTATAACTAAACAAACTATGAGAGCTAGAAATAAATCATGGTCAAAATGGAGATCCACTAAAAGCCCTACTGACCATCAAACCTTCAAACATCTAAGAAACAAAACAAAGAAACTTGTCATCCTAGACAAAAAAAACTACAACTTTCAATACCAACAAAACCAAAACCAAAACCCAAAAACATTCTGGTCAGGAATAAATAAACTACTCCACCCAGGCAACACCAAAACATTTACCCCAGCTAGCCTAGCACAAAACGAACCTAACATCATAGCCAACACCTTCAACAACTTCTTCTCTCAAACTGTAAGCTCACTTGCAAGCACCATGACTCCCCCCCCTCCAAACTACCCCCATCCCTAACATTACCCACACACTAAAACTTGAGACCGTCTCTACAACCTATATACAGAAACTACTTTCTAAGCTAAAACCCTGCACCCCCTCTGCTGACAAACTTCCAGCTGAATACCTTCAGCTAGCTGCAAACGAAATAGCCTACCCAGTATCCATCTTAATAAACAGAACCATAACAGAATCCAAAATCCCATCCTGCTGGAAAATCTCCCATATTATTCCACTCCATAAAGGAGGAAACTCTAACGAACTATCCAATTTTAGACCTATTGCCCTTCTATCACCTCTATCCAAAATAATGGAACGCTGTATTCACCATCAACTTCTACAGTATCTCTTAAATAACAACTTGCTTGTGGACTCTCAACATGGTTTTAGACCGTACCACAGTACTACTACTGCCCTGCTCTCCTTCTCTGACACTATAAATAAAAATCGAAATAAAAATCTGTTCTCATCGGCACTATTCTTGGACCTCTCAAAAGCATTCGATATGGTCAACCATCAACTTCTCCTTGACACTTTAAAGTCCCTATCACTGGATTCTCAAGCATTGCAATGGTTCAACTCTTATTTGACTAATAGAAAACAAGCTGTCCTATGGGACAGCCACCTATCCACTCAACTCCCAATTACTATTGGAGTCCCACAAGGATCCATCCTAGGCCCCTTACTTTTCTCCATTTTCATCAATAATCTGCCCAATTCCCTACCAACATCCACATGTATACAATATGCAGATGATTCCACTCTCATCTGGTCTGCCTCTATCCCAGCAGAACTCCACTCTACTACCCAAGTAGTCTTCACTGCAGCAGAAAAATGGTTTCAACATATCTGTCTCCTCCTAAATCCCAAAAAAACCAAACTACTACTCTTTACCCCTACCTCTAAATCCACCCCAATCTCTTTTTCAATAACATCCTGTAATGGCACTGTCATCAAACCTGACAACTGCACTAAACTCCTAGGCGTCACCATAGATAACCAGCTAAATTTTGACTATCACATTGATTTAACTATCAAGACTGTCAATAAAAAGATTGGTGCCCTATACAGACTAAAGCCCTATCTCACTACAACTTCCCAAGTAGCCCTTGCCCAAACTCACCTTATCTCTACATTAACTTACGCCTCCCCCTCCTTTGTCAATTTATCTAAAGCTAATCTTCAGAAACTGAATACTGCCTACCACAGTATAGCCAGATTTGCCACTGGCTCACCTTTCCAAACTCACCACTGGCTTAACTTAAAGAAACTCAACTGGCTTGAACTCCCGAACCTTATACTCCTACAACAACTAATCATCACTTTCAAAATTCTTCACCACCCCTCCAATACACCCATACTAAATAAACTTATCACACCTTATAAAAATCTTACAACACTCAGATCAGCCAACAAGCTACTAGTTACTACTATGAAATCTCATAACAAATCAGGTGATTCCCTATTTGCAAACATTATCGGTTCTTACTGGAATAAACTTCCCAGTGAACTGACCTCCCTAACCTCATGTCACCTTTTCAAAAAACAGATGAAAACCTACCTACTAATTCACTGGCTATGTCCCTGCTCCAATCCTGACTGAGCTCAGCACTCTTCATTACTCTCTCCAGTCTGCTACTTGTGTAATTCTTTCCACTCCCATTCTTACTGAGACTAACATCGTCAGCCCCCTTTACTGGACCTTCACTCCTTTTTTTTTTTCCATTCTTTTTGCTTACTTCCCTTTCTAGCTATCTTCTCTCTACTCTCTTTCTACCCATAGCTGACCATCTTCATCCTACTACCTTGGCATTGCATCTCTATCCTGTTTCCTCACTCTCCTTTCAAATTTGACATCCCCAACCTGTAACTTTGTCATAATACTAATACCCAACTAACTATATTTTATTCCCCACTCTCTGTCTATCTTTTCCCTTTATCCTTCAACTTTAACTACCATTTCTACCTGTTATATCTTCTAACATGCTCTTTAAACATTTATTACCATCTGTTTCCTTGCTTATGTAAATTACCTATTCTGTCATTATGTCTACTGACCGACGACTAAACTGTTTTAACTAGACTAGTGATGTCCTTTAACTCAACTTTGTATTTTTTATGCCTGAGCTTAACTCCTTAGCCACTTAATCTGAACTCTGTTTGTTACCCACTTAAATTAGTCCAGGCAAACTGTATTTTTGTCTCTGTACACTTTTTGTAAAAAAAAAATTTTATTTTAGAAATGTTTTTGAAATGTATTGTCTTATTCTGATAGTGGAGCTTTTCTCCTCGGGCCTCTGCTGAAAATGGACATGTATCCAGCCAGACTAGCCCGGTTAACAAATGTAAAATAAAATAAATAAATAAAATAAAATAAAATAATTTAACTAAAAGAAATTCATATATACAACATTTATGAAAAAAACATTTTGTATTCATTTTTGAAAATGATGCTTTTTCCTTCTTTGTTTTGGTTTCTTTTTCTTTTCCTTTTTTATTATCTTATTATATTATTATTATATATTATATATTCCTCACAACAACAACTTCTTAAGAAATCAAAGATTTTGACTTTACTTGATTTTATTCAAGCTGGTGTATAAACAGAACTGGCTTTTTAAATATTAATTGTTTCATTGGGTTTGGTAATTGTGAAAAAAATTCAACCAATCATTGAACTGTATTGTGTATTTAAGCAGCATTTGTAAGTTTTTTTAGTGAATTCTGATGAAGTCAAAGTTTTAACTGACGAAAGCGCTTAATTTTGATGTTATAATAAAGAAGGTTTGGACTCGCAACAAGTAGTGCTTTCATTGGGTTTAACTGTTTTTTTAGCACTATTGCATCTTCCTGTTTTTGGTTTAGCATATGACATATGCTGGAGACCCTTGATCCTCTTGGTAAGGTACTTTTGGGGTCTCTCCAGCTGCTGTAGGTGCCGGGTGAGGTACATACCAAATGAGGCATTGTACTCAATCATAGGCCTGATAAGGGAGGAATATAAGGGTACAATGACATCCTTTGATCTGGATGTGAATCCCTTCATGATAAGGTGGGCAAGGTAGAAGGTCTTTCTAACCACTTTGGCGACGTGGGTGTCAAATGAGAGGTCACTGTCAACTTGGTTCCCCAGGTCTCTGATTATTTTTTCTGTACTTAATGGATTACTACCTATGTGGCAATGTGTGGGTACTTTGTTTTTTCCAAAGGGGATGACTATACATTTTTTGGCATTTAGTTTAAGGCCATGACTCTGGCACCAGTCGTCTGTTTCTGTGAGGCCCTTCTGGAGGATGCGTGTGTCAGCTGGTGTGTCGACTATGGTGCCTAGTTTGCAGTCGTCTGTGAACTTTGTCAGCCACAACACCCCTCTGTTTGCCTGCACATCTGAGAAATAAATGCCGAACAAGAGGGGTCCCATGACAGAGCCCTGTGGGACGCCACTTGTGACTGGCTTAGAGTCTGACAAAGCTCCAGCTATTCTGACTTTGTGGGTTCTGTCCTTTAGCCAGTTTGCAACCCATCTTGTGAGAAACAGGTTTACATTTAAGCTGTTGAGCTTGTCTATGATGCCTGAGTGGGGTATTGTGTCGAAGTCTTTTGCCAGATCCAGGTAGGCTGTGTGAACTGCTTTGCCTTCACTGATGGCTCTAGTGCATGGTGCGCTGCTGCCCTGCTCCAAAACGGGCGCTTCCATGCAGGACTAAGCTAGTCCTGCATGGAAGTTTAGTAAATTCGGGGGTTTTAATTATAAAAAAATGAAGCATCTCTTTGTTATAAAAAATGTTTTAAAAGCAGTATCAAACTAGACTGGATTTTTAAGCTGAAAACCTCCATTAGTTTCAAGCACCATCACTTGGTCGGTTGTTAGTTGCTCTTTTTTGTGACTTTTATCCTCATTTTTGTGGTTTATGGTCCCAGTAAGTAGAAGCATTATGACAGATATGCTAAAGTTTCCCAACACTGTTCAAACTCATGTGAGAGCAATGAAAAAAAATTATGCAGCAAATGCAGTCACCAGTTAGTTTCATTCATAACACCACTGCGTTTATTCAGATTACTGAAGTTTGAAGCACGTTTCTGTTACACACATTTAACATCGTTGCATTGATTTAGTATATTAATCATATCAATATGTTGGCACAGCACTGAAGCAATTAATACTGTTTTCTCACAGCTGTTGGTTCTATGCAGGCTTTCCAGCTGCATTGCCTTCAGAGTGGAGTAGGTGTCTCCTATCTGTGTCTAGCTGGGCATTTGCTAAGTGCTACTGTTTCCTCATACAACCAAATGAGATATTGCTAGTTAAAGCAGCAATCTTCTAAATGAACCATTGGTGAGGAGTGTGTGTGTGTGTGTGTGTGTGTGTGTGTGTGTGTGTTTGCTCATATGCTCCTGTTATGGAATATCATCCCATCCAGGATGAGTTCTCTGCCTTATTTGTTCTGATTGGCAAGAAATGCTGTACCAGCATGATCCTGGATAGTATAAAGCAGATACCAAAGTTTAAATAAACAAATACAAGTAATTAAACTTGCTCTAGTATGAAACACTTACTTCCTGAAAGCTAGCAAGCTGAAATGACAAAAATAATGCACAAAACTTTTTTTTTTAATTTTAATTGATTTTTGTAGGGGGGGATACCCCCTGTACTTCCCATGTGGGGAAGGGGCAGCCCACAAATATTATGTGTATATATATATATATATATATATATATATATATTCAACAAAACTAAGTAGACTGAGTGGATAAACTTAACCACGGCTAAATAAAACACTGATTTAATAAAATAAATAAATACAAAGGTGAGCGCTTTCACAGCCAAGCTACTTCCTCAGACAATTCAAACCGAACAATTCAAGTATTTAAATACAGTCTCCATATGATGACATCACATCAATTCAGCATTTAAAGATACAACATCAAAAATATACATATCTATAATATACATAAATACAAAAGATCAGTAACTCATAAACAATCCATATTTGACCATAAAAATAATGAATATATGTTCATAAAAATCATACATTCATTCATAAGAAATACATTCATAAAAAAGATTTCCATAAAAATAATATCATAAAAGTCATACAACATCCGCTCATTTATGTAAAGGTCTATTGGCTAGAATGGGTTGGATGGATAGCTTATCGTTAAGTCCTTTACCCATATTCGCCCTCATTCTAATAATCCATCTGAGCTCACTGTTCTCAACCCTGTTCCTAATGGGCCCCTGTCTAACATTAAATGGTACCATCTCTATAACCATAAATCTGATCTCATGTTCTATGCCCTTGGTCATGACATGTTGTGCCAAAGCGTTGGTATCAGCATGTCTGGATATGTCATAAAGATGTTCCGTGATCCAATCCTGTAACATGCGTGTAGTCATGCCTATATAGAAGGAAAAACAGATCAAACAATAACCTAAATAAACAAGATTGGTGGAATTACAATTTGCTCTCAAGCAAAAACTCAGTTGCTTCCCTGTATCTGGATGATGGAATCCTCCTGAAGTATCAAGATATCTACAGAAGTTACATTCTTTACATGGTAAAGTACCATATCCAGACCCTGTAGTCTGGGTATCTTCCCCATTGTATAATTTAGGGCCACAGAGGATTCTCTTGAGAGATTTCTTATTTTTAAAAGCATAATGTGGAACATCACCAACCATTTGTCTTATTCTTTCATCAGCACAGAGAACATTCCAATTCTTAGAAAACACATTTTTCAATAGATTGATATTGCTAGAATAAGTCACTGGAATTCTCATATACTCATCCCTAGGATGAACTTCAGTGGCTACCCTTTTCATCCCAGAAAAATATGGTCTACCTTGACTTGTTCTCACATTATGTGCTTGTGCAATAGTCATGTTAATTTCTTCCTTATAATAACCTCTCTCAACGAAGGATTTACCAAGGTTTACATGTGCTCCATCAAAGCTCTCATCATTAGCTGTTAACCTTGACACTCTCAGTGCTTGCCCTTTCATTACGTTCTTAAAGACATGCTGGGGATGAATGCTACTATGTTCCAGGTAGGTATTTCTATAGCATTCCTTCCTATGTACTTCTGTAATAAAATTTCCTTGCTCAGATCTACGAACACATACATCTAAAAAATCAACTGATGTATGGGAGGTATTGGCTGTGAACTTCAAAAACCCAGTGGTATTGTTAATAAATTCCACAAACTGGGTAAAACTGGACATATCCCCCTCTCAAAGAAGGAAGATGTCGTCCACAAAACCAACAAAAGAATGTAATGGGAAAACCCATGTCTTCCTTCAGCACAAATTCCTTTTCCCAAGTAGCCATAACCAAGTTGGCATAGCTGATCGCACAAGGTGTGCCCATAGCCACGCCAGCTCGTTACCTAAAAAACCTACCTTCAAAAAGGAACAAATTATTTTCCAGAACCATTTCTAATAGAAAACATATTAAATCAATTTTCCTTGTATCATAGGTACCATCATCAATTAGATACCGTTTAAGCATATCTATCCCCAGACAGTTGGGAATAGCTGTAAACAACGATTGCACATCTAGGGTTGCCATAATACAGGCATCAGAAGGTGGTTTGTTATCAATAGAATTATAAAGATCCTCTAAAAATTGTTTAGTATACCTTAGAATGTACCTGTTCTTAGAAATTATTGGTTTAAGTTGCTGCTCAATATAAAGTGAGAGGGGCTCTGCAGCCCATCCACCCCCCACCACTATTGGCGGTTTAATAGGATGTTTATGAATTTTAGGAAGGTCCTGAATTATAGGTATAAGGGGTTCCTTTACAAAAAAGCACTTAAAAAGTTCCTGGTCAATGCTATGGCATTGCAAACATTCAAGCAATCCATTATGAATAGAAATAATACAAGTCTCAACATCGCCTTGTGAAATATTTTCATAGGCTATAGGGTCATTTAACATAACTAACCTATCCATCTTATACCAGGAATAGTCCATGACCACTAACAGACCTCCTTTATCAGCTGGTCTAATAGAGATAGTTGCATCTTGTCATAGATTATTTAACGCTTGCTTTTCATGAGCATGCAAATTACAAAAAATTTTGTTTTAATATTGTTATCATCGATTTTGTAAATATCCTTCAAGCACATTTTTTCAAATGTTTCAACAACACCATTAGTCAAAGGAACATAACTACTAGGTTTTTTAAAGTTATTAACAAAATCAACAGTGCCCTATGCTTCCCCACCACATAACAACTTCAACATGATATCGCGTGTAAAAGTTTTCAATTCAATAACGTTATCAGTCAGGGACATCCTGTCGATGGTATGAAAGTCATACCTTTCTGACGTACAGCTAACAAAGATGCTGTGAAAGTCCATTTTATTTAGTGTTGTATATGATTCCCAATTAATAGTGAAATAATTAAAGTCACCCATGAATACAGTATTTTGTTGGACGGTGAGTGGATGCAGTAAGTTTAAATACATGTTATGGGTTTCCTGGGTCATAGAGGGGGACCTGTAGTTTACAAGGACATGGTATTGGGTTTTACCTATGGTGATTTGAACATGGAGAAGCTCAAGTACATCATTCTTTTTGACCAGCATTAAGGTATATCTAATTTTGATGTAAACCAAGACACCTCTACCTTTAGTACCTGTCTGTTTAGTAGCGGCAATGCATCATAGCGTCGTACTGCTGGTGTATTGTCAATGGCTTTGATCCATGTTTCAGTGTCTGCACAGATGTCAGCATTCTGTAGGATGAGGAGAGCTTGTAGGGAGTAGAGTTTTTCATTTAGACTACCAGCATTGAGCAGTAACACCTTTAGGCTTTCTTGGTTTTGATTTGTTGACATCAAATGCCATGGACAAAGGGAGCAGATACAGACTCTACTCAGGAGATGGCTTAGGCAATAACTGAACCAAAGGAAACAATAAATGAGGGAGAGAAACAGTAAGGGTGATATTCACAGTCATTACACCTGAGTATAGTGGGTGGGTGCACTGACTGCACACAAGCACAAGTGAGCTGTGATTCAGAGATATCAGTTGGTCATATGGTCAGCAGTTAGAAACTCTTGTGCTGTTGTGATGGAATAATGAATGAGAAATGTGTTGGAAATGTGCAACTTATTTATGTAAATGAGCCTAATTTCCTGTCTTTTGCAATTCATTGTCACTTTTGGATGCACAACCGTAATGTGCAGTTCTGTTAGAAGAAAGTACATTTCTCCTTTTTCCATTCACTTTGCAATCTGTGAAGATGCTCAGCTTTACTGTTTCCCGTTCCCAGCTGCTTGCCTCTGCTGTACAAAAACCTGGTACTCAGAGAAGCACTTGTCGACCTGGCAGAAATAGATATAGGAAGAGAGTTAACAACCACTTGAACTTTGCTGAATGAGAGTTACTGGATAAATTGAGAGTAGCTAGGTATCTAATAAGAGCTTTGGTGAGCTTGTATGACCCACAAAAAGAACAGGGGAATGCATAGCCTTCCTATCACTGTGGATACCAAAGTATGTATAGCCCTCACTATACTTGCCATGGGGACCTTCCAGAGACAGAGGATGCATTGGGGATCTCATAAACTTCTGCCTAGAGGAGTTTTCAGCAATTCCCTGATATACTTTTGGTTGATATGGATGAGCATAGTTATTTCTCAGCACTACTACAAGACCAAACCAGTACCATACATGCCTTATATTGAATAGCATGCTTTCCTGAGCAGATTGTACCTATGTGGCTATAAGTGTCCCATCATGACCATAATGGGTACAGTAACAGGAAGCATCACAATTTCACTGACTGCCAAACAGTGTGCAATGTGTGTGTGTGTGTAGGGGGGGGGTATCACAAACATATTGACCCAGTATGCTGTCAGTTCTCATGCTACTCACATAAGTTTACTCTTCATTCATGGTAGGATTTCTCATGATCACCATGTTGTTAAGTGCAGATTAGTATAATGTTGATAACAATAATTATTTTTCAGTCTGTGCAATGTTATAGTAAGTGGCAAATAATCCCCTGTCCTTCTGCGTCCCCTACCTGTTTTTTTTGTTTGTTTTGTTTTTTCCCCCCAGTTGATGCAGGCTACCTATTGAAATGTTAGCCAATGACACCAGTCCATAATTCACAGGTATTTGCTGAGAAGTGTTGTCTTGTCCAAGACATTGATGGCCACTGAATGAGTGCTGGGCCTGGTCAAAGCCAGGTTCCATTTCTTGGAGGAATCTGGGTGGGGCCCTTCTATATGAGTCTGCAACTGCATGCAAAGGTTTCACAGTCTGCATAATATGATCATATATGTGTCTGATGAACAACTGTCACAGTCAGTGTCCAATAGCGGCAGTCCATTTCTTGGATGAATCTGGGTGGGGCCCTTCTATATGAGCCTGCAACTGCATGCAAAGGTTTCACAGTCTGCATAATATGATCATACATGTGTCTGATGAACAACTGTCACAGTCAGTGCCCAATAGTGACAGTACACCTCCTTCTGTCATTTGGTCTACCAGTGACAACAGTAGTGTTGGCCAACCAACAGCAGCAATAGCACAGCAATACTTTCCACAGGCTCATACATGGTACATGGTGCACAAGTGAAGCAATGACATCTAGTCCACAATTGTGGGCCATGACATTCACTATGTGACAATACTGAGATAATACTTGGTGCATGAAGTGTCACTGTATATCAAAGATTTCTTCACACATCATACATAAATGATTGGATCAAATGTTAGTAACCATCATCATTTGTGCAGTGTTCAGTGATCAATGGTACAAGCACTAGTATACTGACAGCAAAGTTGGGTGATACTGTAAAATAGCAGGTGTTATGCCAAAGTCTAGTGTCGCAGTCTGAGAGATTAAACTGAGGTGTTACTGAAGGATTTAATTGCTATTACAAATGTATTTTGTTTTTCCTCTTGAGATATTTCATTTCTGCAGCTTGTCTCAATATTATTTTAATTTTTTTCTTTCTTTTGTCAAAATTATGAAGGTAAGTGTGACATTTCTCATTTGCAACACATGATATGATATCACTCTGTAAAGCCTGGCAATTAAATTTTGTGTTGTACCACTTGAATGATGTCATACATAATGTCACCTAAACACGGTGATGGTCATGGTCCCATTGACCATGAACAAGTGCTGGCAAGTAAGACTGATGCTGCTGAGTTGCTCTGATGATAGGATCAACTGGATGAAGGTAGTCCTCTTGACACTGACATAACAATGCTGATGAGTCTAGGTCTTGACTTTGAGGGTCTACTCCAAGATGTGGAAGTTTGATGAGACCTAACTGTCTTCTTTTGGTGGGAATACACATGAATGCCTGCAGCAGATTTAGTGGACATGTGGAGTCTGGTCTACTCATCGATCATGCTCTCATGCACTCTCTAGTCCATGAGCAATAGCATCACCATTGTATCTGGTGAGTCCTTGCTATTATGTGGATAGTGCAGTTTGATTACAGATGAAAGATTTACCAAAAATGAGGAAGGCTCTACAAGCATAAAAAACTTTTTTAGCAACACCACCGTAAATCACCATTGCTACCATCTACCTTCTCCCATCTCTCATATATGGTACACCCATCCTAACCAACCTACAGGCTACAGTTGAAAATAAACTGGAGGTATGTTATAATAAGGATGCAAAACTTGCCACCAACAAACAATCCCACATCTACCACTATATTGTCCTTAAGGCTTTGAATTAGCTTCAATTGCCTCACTACTTAGACTACATGCAGCTTATCTCCTGAATCAACATTATTCATAAAGCCAAAGACCATCCTGTCTTTACTCATGTTCCCCTCCAGTCCTACTACCCTAATCGACTACTTTGATTTAATGAGCAATAATTGCTCATCATATATAATCTCTACAAATCCTCTGGCCAAAATCTCTACTCATACTCTGTGTCTAGAAAATTAAATTCCATCACTTTGCCAGTTTGATCTACCTCTATCCTAAGCTCAAACAGCTGCTAAAAATCTGCCTAAATCAGACATGGTTCTTTGTATGTACTACCCCATGCTGAACTAGTTCCTCTCTACTTCCACCCCCAGCATACTCCTGCTAATTCCTTCTCTCTGGACATAGTGAATTTATTCTGCCTAGGCTATGTTATCTAGTTATCTCTGTTGTAAAGTGTGTACTCAGTGTAGTTAATGTTATCTCTACGAATTGCAACTTGTAAATATTTTAATTAACGATAATGTTCTTTTTTTACCTTGTATCTATCTAAATATTTGCACTCTGCATGTATAGATTCACAATAAATTAACTGAAGTTGAATGTTTTTCTTAGTTAATATGCTGTTCTTCTGTATTAAGCATTGTAATAACTTTAATTATAACCATATTATGGCAACGTGGAGCTTTTAACCCCACGCCTCCTCTGAAACTGGTATATTATCCTAGTCGGACTTCCCTGGTAAATAAATATCAAATAAATAAAAAATAAAAATATTTATTTGTATTCTAAAATTCTGTGGAACTTGCTAAGAAATGTGCAATTATATTAAGTATATAATACTGGCAATGTCATGAGTATGACTGTTTCAAAAAACGTTTACAGTGTTTTCTATAGCCTATAAATGGAGACAGTGCTTGCTAACTTCCATTTCATTTTCAGTATAAATGCATATAGAGATAATGCATCATGATAATAGCGGTATCTCAATATGAAGCAGTTAATATTTTTGTTGCCTTCTGCTGCTGTTCTTGCTAATGCATTACCATGTTAATAATTCAATTCATCTGATGAAATTTGTTGCAAGAAATGCATTTAGTAAACTTCCAGGTTAAGTGTAGCACAAAGAAGGGCCACTTCAGTACCTTTCTGTAAGACAAGATACCATAGCACTGATAATGTATTGGGGGTCAACTTCTGCAAATGACACATTAAGAAGCACCACACATCCAGGGGATGAGGGTTGGGAGGGTGTTCATAGGGTTGCTGGAATGGCAGCAGTACTGCCTGACCCCCCTGATCAATGCCATATTTTTACAGGTTTGCATACTGATGAAAATATCAATGCAAAAACATATACACAGTGGCAATGTAAAATGCAAAGCTCTGAGAACACCATAGGAATTCCACTATGATGTATAACAATTGTAGTTATTTAAAGTACAGTAACAGACAATAATCATTCTCAGCAGGCTTATAATTTCATCTTATTTTCATAGCCACAAATCAGATTGTAAAAACCATATCCTGTACTCAAAAAAGGCAGGCTAGATTGGTCATTTCACCATGTAAGCATGTTTTATCATCAAGAAGAACTGAGAAATAAAAATCAAATACAGTAAAATAAAACACAAACAGTTATTTAACTTTAAAAAGAAAACTGCATGTTGTTAAGATTTTGCAGTTACAGCAGAAAAATTGCTTCTGTATTGAGAATTAGGCAAGTGGTACATTAGACATGTAATTTAGTGGGACTAACCTGGTCACCAAAGAATAAATATAGAAATAATAATTGATCAACTAAATAAATAAAAGCAGCACTAGTAATGTGTTACTGACAATACCAGAAGTGTATGTAATGCTGTCAGGCATACTTTCCTGAAATTCATATAGTTATTCAGTCATGAGGAAGGAAATACAGTTTTAAACAGATTTCTAATTATCCAGTACAAGCAGACCTCTAACTAAATCAGCAGATGTTCATCACATTGATCATTGCTGCAGTAGCCTTAGCTATATGGTTTATATCCTGCCAAGGATATAACAGCCGACCATCTTCCAAAGTTTCAGGGTATATTCCACATGCTCAAGCCATTAGTCAGAGCTAGCTGAGCTGCCTATAAGCACAGGTTTGAGCACCAATCCCTTCAGAGCTTTTCTGATACTGAAGAGAGCAGTCATCTATGACTTTGGAGAATCGACAATCAGCTTAAGATGTTCCCTAGCTAGGCAGATACATTCCCTTTTGGGGGGGGGGGTCTTCCCCATTTAAAAAAATATTATTGTTGTAAAGTACTTGTCTGTTTAGGAAAGTTGTTCTTAAACTAAGAGTTTGTTTTAAATGGGAGTGCATTTTTCTGTCTGTTTAAAAGTAGCTGAAAGCAGTTAATTTTTTTTCCTGGGGAAAACTCACTTTCTTTATTTGAGTTTGTAGGGTTGAAAAAAAGTATTAAAATGCTTTTTACTGTGTTTTAGTGTGGAAAAGGTGACTTTTAAAAACTTAAAAATTTTTACTGGCTAATGATGCTCGTTTTCCTCAGAAAGTGGCACCATTTTCGGCTTGACAATGGAACAAACTACAGTTCCCACAGTCAATCCTTTTTACAGCTACAGAAAGAAAAAAATTAAGCAAAAAGTCTTTACCACCACAACAGGTCAGTAATTTTTCCTCAGCTAAAGGTGTTTGACTCAGCTGTGGCCAAACTAATTCCGCAGACCATTCATTTTTTATTTGGGATCCCTCTAGTGTTGCACCTACAGTCTCTATGGATCAGGAGTTAGCCACATCCTCTTCAGCTGTTGGGATACTGTTATTCTCTCCCTCTCTGTGTTTTGTTCTCTCTTTTTTCTATTATAAATCCAAGTGAACTGTGGGCACCTCAACAACAGTCGAACCAGGTACAAGATTGCTCGTCACTATCTGCCTGGGGACTGATTCACAGGGTGGTGATGCTTCAGTTCTACAAAAAAAATTCTTTCCTTTTCAGCTATAACAAATTGTTTAATATATTTGTAACAAGCAGTTGCTACAATTTATGCAACACACAGATTTATTTCCTTTTAAACTGAAGCAAACTGCATACAACAATGTAACGAGCAACTGCTAGGATTTATGTCGTAAATGGAGTGCTAAACATTTTAGTTCTGTCTACAACTGCAATAGTGACATACGAATGCTAGTAATGATCTGTACTAAAGGGTAACCGGCATCTGCTGATCATGGCCCCTAGTATTTTGCATGCAGGGTAGTTGTCCCCTTCACCCCACACTAATACTACTAGTCCTAGCCACTGGGATAATTTTACATGATCACCCGGGTGGGGTGGGGAAACACAAGGGATTATACAGTTAGTCTGTTTTGCTAGGTTGTATAGTTGGTACTAGGAGGACACTGCCTTTTCTCTTTGCATCGCACTTTCACTTTTTTCTTTTGAAATTTTGTTTGCCTGTCCCTTTTTGGTAACATTTATTCTGTTTCCTGAAAGAGGAACTTAAACTGAAAGAAATGTTGTTATTATATTTTGGAATGGAGGGCTGAAAATATGGGTATCCCCCTGAATTAATTTTCCCCTACCATCAAATATTTTAAGGAGCTCAGCAGAGGAAGGACAAAATGACACTTCTTTATTCAGGAAAGCATTAAGGATCGTGGCCTCATGATGACTTCCTCTGTTAAATTCAGAGACTGCAGCTGAAAAATCTTATCAGAGAGTCAGTGGCTACCTTTTGGACACAGCATTAGCAGTATCATAAACATACTTTAGAGTGTGTTTGGTTACTTGAGTCACAGAAGATACTGCAAAATTCAGAGATGCTTTAATATGTGAAGGAGGGAGGCCATCAGCTAATTGTTTTATATTTTTAAAAGGAGCCAGCAGAAGTTTAGATATGTGAGGTTGTCAGTTTACTATTCTGTAGGCTATGGTGGAAACAGAATAAACATTTTTTTTCATACTTACCAAAGGCTTTTCCCTGTTTTTCAGAAGGCTAGAGCTATCTACAATAAGGCTTTTGGCAGAAGCTGGTTTTGAAAGAGAAACTGGAGTTAGAAAAAAAAAAAGAATGTTTTGGACTGGTGCAGTTTATGCAACTTAATCAGTTTGTCTTGGAGCAGTTGGCAGACTGTCACGTAAATTGGAGGTTGCCGAAATGCATTACTATAAGCCTGTCAACACAGAAGAAGCAGACATTGGTTGAGGAAAATCTATCTGTAATAAATCATAATGTCTTTGTTGAGATTCTGGAATTTCATTTTTTTCCCACTGAAACAATTCCTTCTCTATGCAATAGTATCTGGAAAAAAAAAAAAACAGCTCCTCAGAACGGGAATCTGAATAAACACTTTCCTCAGAGTCAGATTCTCCATTGTGCAGAGAGGGAACTTGAGAAAACACAGTTCACATCTAATTACTGTCTCTCAGACTGGAAATTAGTATCTGTGAGAGAGAAGGGGATAATCTTTTCATTTTACTAAGATGACAAGATTCAATTTAAATAATAAAAGGCTCTAAATAAACCCTTTACAAAGCCCAGCCGATCTTTCTTATCTGCTTTAGGATAGAAAAAACTGTTTAGCTTTATATTTCCCCTTTCAGGCAGACCTCCCCAAAAAACAGCAGCTTAAAGTATAGTCCTTTCCTTGAGAATTAAGTTCCTCAAAGTGGCTTTGTAAAGAAACTTTCCTTAGTCCCTTTCCTGATGCCAGCAAGGGTGGTTTTCCCTTACCTGAAAAGAGCAGTTGAACAGCCACAGATGACATGCATTTTCCTGGTCTTTAGTGGTTTCTGAGGAGCAACAACACAACAAAAGGCAGAAAGAGATGAGCAGTCTGAGGAGCAAATGCCACAGTGAAGTCATACATTAGTTGCTGAGGTGAAGAGGAGGTCAAAGTCAAGGCCAAAGTCCCCCCAGTAACTTTTTTTCTTGTGCCCTGGGAAGAGATTGATAGTGCTACAGACTCTTGCCCATGTCCTATCACAAAAGGAGTCTCACAGGGGGATTGTGGAGGCTAGAAGAGTCAGTGTTACAGCCTGACTGAAAAACTACTTTCTAAGGTAATATTTAGTAGTGAAAACTGCCAAGCACATTAGTACCAGCCTGTCTTAACACACTTAAGCAGAAGCAGCATTCTTTTATATCCAAAAAAAAAAAAAAAAAAAAAAAAACAGACTCTTGACATTGACTCAGAACTGGATGTTGGTCAAAAATTTTACCTGTTATGCAGTTAGCAGAGCTTAGCAGAGTCGGTAAAGTATTCTGACAGAAATTGAAGGTTTTTTGGTAAAGTTGTTTAATGTCGAACCGCAAAATCAAATGTCTGAGCCACTAGCAGTAAAAGGTAAGGTAATAGTTTACCTTTCCTAAATAATAAGTACTTTCAAGGCATTCACTTCATAGACCAGAAATGTAAATGTAAGTTTCTAATTTAAAATTTTAAGTGACAACAACTAAAATATCCAGATTTTGTCTCAAACATATTTATATGACAAAAATAAATGCTCTTCTTCACAATAATTGATGGAGTAAAAGGTAATTTGTAATGAGGTACCTGTAAGTTCAGTCTTATAGAAGATCAAGCTGACTGTTGGCCACCCAATATCAACAGAGGAGTGCAGTCTTCATCGCCAAGAAATTTCTGAAGTTTTGTCATCATAGCTGCTGATTTTATTCTGAATCTCTCATGCAATGCAGTGGCTAGGGTATATAGAATATGCCCTAAGCCTTTGCAAGTTGGCCAACTAGTCCAGTCCTTGAAGCTTTGGCTAATGTAGCAGTGATCTAATGATGAACATCAGAACATATTTTAATGAATTACGTCTTTCAGTAATTTGCGTCTAAACTGCTATTCTCATGCTTAATTAGTTCAGAAATAAGAAATACTGGACTGCATATTTTTTTTATTAAGAAATGAAGGTCAAATGTTTACTTTTATTTTGAAGAAAGATTTGGGCTTTTTTCCACCAGCATCTAAGTAGTAGGCACATATTGGATCCAATTCCAAAAGACTTGCACTCAGTGTCACTTACTCTGATGTAAGATACATTTATAAAGATGGCTTACATCTGGACAAGATTCCAAAAGACTTGCTCTTGGTTGAAAGATTTACTCTGGTGTAATACTTCCTGAATTAGCTGTGGTGGTACTGCGGTAGCATTGTCACCTCACAGTAAGTTGTTGTCCTGTTCGATTCTCAGCTAGAGCGTCTTCTGTGTGGAGACATGCATGATTGGGCGTACCTTCGTTGAAGGTTGTGTGTCAGGGCCAGCAACTCGACATGTAAAAATCTACTACCAATCATTAGCAGACCAGAGTTCCGCTGTGGTGACCCCTAACCAGGAAAAGCCGAAAGACACAACAACAACATAAATAGCTGTTTTGCTTTTTGTCATTCTGAATACATACCTGTTGTTATTTTCCATCATCTACTTACTGGAACATATAGTTTCAGTTCTTATTTGCTTTATTGTTAAACTGAATATAGATTTCTTAAGTTTGGCAGTGTTAGGTTAAGAAAGAAAGCATACCTTAACTGAAGATTTACAGCCTGCAAAAACCACATCCACTGTTGGTGACGCCCTGCTGGGTCAGGAAAGTAAATGTATTTTCTTTGTCTGGGAGTTGCTTAAACTGATAGAGCTGCTTTTTGTTTTACCTACTTAATTTTGGTTTCTGTTTTAAGAAATCAACTTGGCCTGGTATTATTGTTCTGTGTAGCAGATAGTCACTTAAATTACCTTGACTGCACATTTTGCATTTTTTTAATCCTCATTGGTGATATTTAAATACAGAATGGATTTATGTGTCTTTCTCTTTAAGACTCAATGACACAAAAACTAAAAGCACTATTGGTGACTCTCTGCTGGTTATTTTTACCACCCAGCTTGCCATCCTTGAACTGCTTTTTAAACTTGATGATTTTCAGCTGCCCACCCTTACTGTAAATTGAGATTTATAAGCTCTTCCTACATTGCTGTTTATATCTTAAATATTTATTTACCTTTTCTTGTGTTTATTTTTTAATGTGTTTTGCCTTTCATTTGTCTGTTCTATTGATTTACTTGCTCCAAATTCATTATCTAGCTAGCTATTGGATAAAGTAGTGTATTTTTATACTCTAACAAGCTCTTTTCTGTGTTGTTACATGAAGAAGTCAGTGGATTTTTAGTCTAGTGGTAGTGTGTGGTAACCTGGTCTGTTTCAGTTGGGGAAACACACTAGAGATTCCTGCATGTAGTTGCTTTATTGACTGGAGGGCTTATTGATCAACTTATCTTGTTTTTAGTGCCTTTATAAATTCTGCTTATTTGAGTTGGCTCTTGTCTCATTTCTACAAAGCAAGATACTTTTATTGAATACACTTGTATAAGCTGTTAATAGTAAACCAATGTTACCTTGAATTATTTATTGTCTTCCATAAGTTTAAGTTTGCTTGTGGTTGTATTTTACTCTAGACTCTCTTTTACTATGCTTTTACATTAGGAGGACTGGGATTCTTCATCTAGTAGCAGTAGGTGTTTACCTGGTCTGTCTGAGTTGGGAAGCACATAAAATAGCTCTATGTGAAGTTGTTTTATTGGTCAGAAGGCTCAGTAGTCACTTTTCTGTATTTCCAGTGCTGGTATAAATTTGACACATTTGCACAGAGCTACTCACTATGCCAGTGCCTGTACAGATGCAAAGATCTGGAAACATTGCTTAGTTTCATTATACAGTGAAAATTTACTGTGCTATTTATGTTTTTGTTGCACTTCTTCAATATTTAAAGTTACATTTTCAAACTGCTGTAAGGGATGCTGTTCCACACTGAAATACTTTGTATCTAGTATTTTAATTAGTATTTGGCATCTGTTTAAGGTTCATTAACACCTGACCTCCAGACTAGTCATTTTTATAGCCATTTTACATTAAGATGGTCAAAGTCTGCACTCTTTTGGCAGGAGAGGGCTGGTTTCACCTATCTGAGCTGGGAATTGTTGATGGAATGCTCACTGTGTGCTTACCTGATTGGTTTTAGGGTATAGTTAGTGTAAAATTTGCTTTTTTCTGATTGTATATATGCCTCACATTTCTGAGATGCTGCTCCTCACACAGCTTTAATTACTAGTACCTTCTATACACACAAGCAACAGAACTTGAAATGTTCGTATATAAAACAATTCAGAACTTTACCTCACTCCTGTTTACTCATGGGGCAACTAGTTTGCATGGTGAGCAGCATTTACACATTTAGTTAGGACTAGTTATGTCTACCTTACCTTATTATAGCACCCAGGAGTATTGATGCTCAGACAGCATGTGGTTTGGTGCTGGGCAGCATCGCTGGTTAGATTAGCTTCAGATCACATCTAGTAAGCACCCTTTCCTCATCCAGGTAAAAACACCCTCCAATCCTATCCTTTGAAGTACAGATTAGGACTGGCAACCATCGACAGGCACTTTCCTGCTATCTTTGCATCCAGCTTGGTGGTCATGGGTATTCTGAGGCAATGTAATAATTACCTTATGTACACTAACAACCACTTAATTAATTCTCAAACAGACCAATACAGTATGTGAGAGATGTTGTTGCACATTGATATCAGAGGATAGACTCTGATATACAGATACAAAAAGCAATAAACAGGTTGTCAGTGACTCACACACACACACATCAGTCACTGCCTCTGCAAAGGGCCACACACACATACACCCACATATGCTGAGGTGCTCACATGTAATTTACCCAAACATCAAAGACCTCTCAGGTGCAGTCCTCAGAAACTCCACTTGTACACAGACAGGACAATTACCATCACAACACATAAAACCATACCTTTTTGTGTCTCAGCTATGAAGTCCATAACACAAAACAGTCTACACTCCACACGACCCAATATTCTGCTCATAGGAGAAGCCATTGTGAGACACACTGGTGTCCCACTCATTCAGGCTGGATAATGGGAGGGTTACAGTTAGTTGCTGTCAGGGCCCAGGATTCATCAGGTCATACAATAACTCAGGGCAGTTACCTCTAAGTACCAGTATGCCTCAGTCATAGTTCATGTGGGCGTGAATGACCTGAGACATACATCATTGGACTATATTAAGAGAGAAATTATTGAGCTTTTAGAGTATGTGTCATGGGCAGGTATGAGCATAGCATTAAGCAGCATTCTAACATCTCCAAGGATGATGCCACAACACCAGAAGAAAATTATTGACTTTAACAATTGGCTTGGGTACTGGTGTCATTCCAAAGAGGTCCAAGGCTTGTCAACCTGGGTGGACATGGTTGACAGGCTACACTGCTTTGCCAGGGATGTTTTCACCTGTCACATCTAGGTTTTTGGGTACTGACCAAAACATAATCCACCCTATAGTGCTTTTTTAGGCATTGCCAAATAAACAAACCTTCAAACATAACAAAAGCTACTCAGAGCAAGCTAAAGGTGTTATTGCTCAATGCTAAGAGTCTCAGCAAGAAACTGCACTCCCTAGAAGCTCTCCTCACCTTGAGGAACATTGATGTCTGTGCAGTTACTGAAATATGGGTTTAAAGCCACAGAAAGCATTGGCTGTAGCACCTTTCTTACATTACGACCACCCACTGATTATTATTATTATTATTATTATTATTATTATTATTATTATTATTATTTTTTTTTTTTTTTTATTTTACATTTCTTGACCGGGCTAGTCTAACTGGATACATGTCCATTTCAGTAGAGGCCCGGGGAGATAAGCTCCACTACAGATAAATGAAAAACTTAGTAATCAATATACAAAATAAGACTAAATAAAAATATCCATATTAAACAAGCAGATTTCAGGTACATCGACACAAAAAAAAAAAAGAAAAGATGACTAAATAGCAACATTAGTTATATAAAAAAAATTAATTATTACATAGTATTCTGTGAGGATAAACAAAAAACTTGTAGTGCAAGAATGCTTATACTATACAATATGTATTTAAAAAACATAGATGAATAGAAAGACTAAGGTCAAGAGAGGAGGCAGGTTAAGTATATACAAAATATAAAAGGAAAAAACAAATATATTCTTCAGTAGGAAATATAAAGGGAGACTCAGCACAGTGTAGTTTGGGAGGAAATCAGTATTTATAGGCAAAAATATATATATATATATATATAATAGTTTATGAGTAGTGAGGGATAGGCAGAGCTAAGTTTAATTGGGTGGATAGTAGCCTAGTTAGGTTTAGTACAGGGGCACAACCAGTGTGTTCTAAGGTAGGGTTTTAGTCTATTTTTGAAGAGTGATAGAGAGGGAAGAGAGGAAAGGTCGCTGGGGAGAAGATTCCAGGTTTTTCCAACAGCATTAGAGAAGAGAGATTCACCAGCTTTGTTGTCAGCTTTAGAAGTATATAGAAGATTTTTGTGTGAGGAATGCAGTGATTTCAGATTTATGTGTGGAGTGATGAGGGTAGATAGACTAGGAGTACAGGAAGGTTTATAAAGAGTTTTATGGGTGATGGTTAGTTGATAGAATTTAATTGTGTTTTGTAGTTCAAGCCAACCAAGCTGCTTTGTATTTATGCAGTGGTGGGTTCTGTAAGGGTTACCTGTTGCAAATCTAGCTATGTTATTGCAGGAAGCTTCCAGTTTGCTGAGGTTATTTTCAGAAAGGTTAGTAAAAATAGGTGAGGCATAGAGGAGGGTAGAGATAAGATGAGTATGTGCTATGGTTGTTCTAGCTGTAGGAGAAAGGTAAGATTTAATTCTATAGAGGGAGGCAAGCTTTTTGTTGACAGTTTTTATTGTATTGTTGATATGGATGTCAAAGTTCAAATTGTTATCAATGGTGATTCCCAGTAGTTTGGTAGATGTGTCGGGCGATATAATGGTGCCATTAGTGGATATAACTGAGAAATCAAGTGGAGAGGACTTGTGGGTCAGATTAAAGAGGAGGAGTTTAGTTTTTTTGGGGTTCAAAAGAAGACAATGTTGTGTAAACCATTGTTCAACTGTGTTAAATACTTTTTGGGTAAGAGAGAGAAGTTCAGATGTGGATTTGACTGAGCATATAAGTGTCGAGTCATCAGCATATTGTATGCATGTGGCTTGGGGGATGGCTAGATGAAGGTGTCAGAAAAATATGTATTAATGTGTGTATGCTTAATGCTAATTAGAAACTAAATAAGTTAACACAGTTTTCATTCTATTTTATAGACACTGTTCTATATACAGTTGGGTTTCATATGAGACTGAAAAAATGCTTTTTGAAACTGCAGTGTGCTTTCTGAAACTTGCAAGATGCCCTCTGACCTAGTAATTACTAGCACAGCAATATTCATGTTTATGCCTTTTGGAAATGTACTTGAGAAGCAGGTGATTATCTGCTAGGTCAGGAAGAAATGAATGAACAATGCTATATACTGTAATGTAATGATTTTAAACAATCAGCTCTGTTCGAAGTATGAGAACATGCACAGCTGCAGAAGTTAGAGATAACATAGACAAAGGACTGTTAGAGAAATGAACTGCAATCTATACTTGCTTTGTGCTCGAATTAGCCATAGTACCTTGAATGGTAACATTGCATATATCTAACCAGTGGTAGCCAAGGCCACATTGTTTTTCTTAGGAAGTTTCTCATAAAAATTGATAGTACCAGCAGAATATTGTAAAAACAATCACTACAAAATGATGATGACAAAACTTGTAATTCACTACGTCAGCTTGGTAGGCAATGTCATATTAGAAAGTGTATAAAAATGTCTGCATTTCCTGATTCTAGTTAGACAAACTCTGTATTAGCACGTTTTTGTCTCCTTGCTGCAAGATTAAAGTGCCTTAACCTGAACCTATCATGTTTTGATCATTTTTAAAGTAAATTTTTCCTTTGACAGAAGGTCATTAATAAATATTGAGAAGAGGAGAGGTCCTAGTATGGACCCTTGAGGGATACCAAGGGTAACTGGTTGTAGGGTAGAAAGAGTCTTATGCCAAATAACTACCTGTTGTCTTTTATCTAGGTAGGACTGGAACCATTTTATAGAAGGTGCATCAAATGATAGTGATTCTAGTATGTTGAGGAGAATCTGATGATTGACCATGTCAAATGCTTTAGACAGGTCAATGAATAGTGCTGAAGAAAGGTTATTAAGGTTACGGTTTTTGTTAATGTAATCTGTAATGGAAAGGAGGGCAGGGGTAGTGCTGTGTGAACGTCTGAAACCATGTTGACAGCTGGAAGGTAAGTTATTTTGGGTTAAGTGGTCAAGTAATTGCCTATGGATACATTTCTCCATGATCTTTGCTAGGGGGGAGAGAAGGGCAATACGACGGTAGTTGGACAGCTCATTTGAGTTTCCGCCTTTATGGAGGGGGATAATATGAGAGACTTTCCATAGGCTAGGTATGTGACCTTTGGTAATAGTCCTATTGATCAGAATGGAAACAGGATAAGCTATTGCTTTGGCTGATAGCTGTAGAAAATCGGCAGGTAGTTGATCTGCTGATGGAGAGCATGGTTTTAGTTTTTGTATGAGGGTTTGAATGTATGTAGTTGGGACAGGTTGTAACTGAAAAGGAGGAGGTGAGGTAGAGTTATAGGTGGGTAGAGTGAAGCTATTAGGTGATAGCTGACTAGCCAGTGTTTGGATATTGTTAGTAAAGAAGGTATTGAATGTATTGGCTGTATTTATGGGATTAGTATGGTCAGTATCTTGAGGGTTAGGTGTGGTGGATTGACCTGGGTGGAGTAGTTAGTTAATGCTAGTCCAGAATTTTTGAGGGTTGTTTTGATTAGTTTGTTGGAATTGTAGGTAGTAATTTATTTTATCAGAGAGTATAGCTTTCTTAGTGTCATTTCTTAACTGTCTAAAGGTTTGTTGGTCAACAGGGTTTTTAGTCATTCTCCATTTGGCCCAGTTTTTATTTCTAAGGTACATTTTGTGTTTGGTTACTTTTGAAAGCCATGGGGCAGACTTGGTTTTAACTCTAATTAATCTGGTTGGAGCATGTTGGTTGAGAATTGCCAGAAAGTTAGAGTTAATGTACTTGATGGCTTCTTCTAAAGGGAGGTATTTTAAGGGAGACCAATTGCATGCTCTTAGTTCATTTTCAAATAGCTCAGGGTTAAAGTCCTTTTTGGATCTGATGTTTTGACAGATGTAGGATTAGGAGCATAGGTTTTGTGCCTGATAATATAGGTAAGTGAATGGTCGCTTATATCATCAGGAAGGGTTCCTGAATCATAGTTGTAAGGGTGATGGTCTATGAGAATCCAGTCTAATATTCTAGCTTTCTGGTTAGTTTTATTGATCCTGGTAGGGGATGTAATAGTTTGAGTAAAACCATATAGGTTAATATGGGTTGTAGGGAGGCTGTTGCCATAGCAGTTCCAGTCAATGTTTATATCTCCTAGGATTATGGTTTCTTGAGGCAAGTATTGGGATAGCCAGCAAAGAATATTTTCCATGGTGGCAATGTTATTACCGGGAGGAAGATACATACAGATGATATAGATGGATTTGGCATTGTTAATATGAAGTTTGGAAATGAGAATTTCTGCATTTGTATCAAGAGGTATTTTACAGTTGTAGGTAGTTAACTGTAGACCTGATTTAAACAGAATATCTATTATAGCTGTTATATCCAGGTGGAAGGAATTCATTGTCTTTGGTAGAAGGTTTTAACCATGTTTCTGTTAAGCAGAGGATATCAAAGGAATATACTTCTACTAGAGCTTGGAGTTGAGGTATTCTGTTGTTTACACTACGTATATTAAGATGGGCTACTTGGAGAGAGTTAGATGTTTTACTAAGGGGATTGATTGGGTAGGGATTTTGGCTGTGGAGAGTACTAGGAGTATTTGTTGGGCCTGGGTTAGGGTGGAAATCTCCATCTTTTATAGAGAGTAGTAATCCTATATAGCTTGGGTTAGGGAATTTGTTGTATAGAAGTAGATTTTTCCTGAGATTAAGGGTGTAATATTTCATATGTTGTATTCTATGATACTTTGCAAGTAGGTATTTAGGTGAAGTTGTTACGTTAGCATGGTAAAGGAGGAGTGGAAGGGATAGAGCATTGGTTTCCTTGTTAGCATAGAGATGGTCTAGATGTAGTGGATATTCGTAGGAAGTAAGTAAGTGGGCAAAGATTAGAGGAAGAAGTAGTAGTAGTGTGAATAGAGGTAGGATATGTAATGGGGTGGGAGGTTTATACATTGTGCAGATTTACTATTGGATATATGTAGGCAAAAATGTGGAAGTAAAAAGGGTGAGGTTGGAGAAATGTGAAGGTTGTGGTAAGGTGGAAGGGAGTGTTAAGAGAAGGTAGATATAAGAGAAGATGAAATGTGGTAGAGTGTTGTGAGAGTAATAGGAGAAGGAAGAGGTGTGGCTAGTAATTACTAGAAGTAATTGGAAGAGGAAGAGGTGTGGTTAAGTAAGTATAAGAGTAGGACCCCTGGGGTGGGTGGGAATTGGGGTAGGCAGGGGAGTGGAGTGAGTCTGCAGGGCGAACGGTGCGGGTTGAGAAAGCTTCAGATGCAGTTGTAGAAAACAATCAGCAAGACTGACTCCAGAAGTTAAGTTAGACAAGACAGATGTGGGAAAAGGTAGTGAGAAATAAGCCTAAAAGAGGTGAGTGTGGACAGTAGAATTAGAGGGTAAAGTGAGAGGACTAAATAGTAGTTAAGGAACAGCAGGAAAAATTAGTGTAAGTTCAGGGCATAAGAGACAAGAAAGAGAGAAAAGCTGGGGTGAGGAGCCCCCTAGTGGGCAGTTCTGGTAATTGCAAGGCTGATAAGAGAGGGAGTTAAAGAACAAACAAGAAAAAGGTTGCTGGACAAAGGGAGTTTTAAAGAGGGGATGGGAAGAGAGAGTATGAGGTACAGCGGGGGGGGGGGGGGTAGAGGCTGCTGGCTGTCCTAGCTCAGGACTTTCTCTAACCATGTAGTATAGGTACAATAGTAGAAAGTCTTTCTGGCAGGAATTATTCCACAAACATACTTTGCTGGTGTCCTTTGGAGAGGTTTTGTAGGGTGGATTATTCAGTGAGGTTGAGCCTCTGATAAGGTGGAGAGGGTCCTTTATTCTCCTAAAGACTAGTGCAGGCAGCACAAGTTGGGCAGATAACTTGAGCAGGCAAGAGAGAGAAGGTAGGGATGAGAAACAGTAGATTTCACATAGCAAGGTAAGCTTACTCATACATTACACTAGTTAATCAGCGACAGATCCATAATAGCAAATTACATTTCTATAAAACCCCAACTCTATAGAAAATGAGCTAAGCATTCACAAAAACAGTATCAGTGGATAGCAAGTATGTCAATCAAACACTTGTTGTCAACAATGTGTTACTCTATATTGCTATAGTACAGTACCCATTTTAAAGTAGCACTAAATTAAAAAAGCAATTGGACATGATTAAGTAGTTAACTACAGTATTAGTAAGACATGTTAAATTGTATCTACAGGTGCTATGCTCAAACTACAGTAGTAGTACATCATGTAAACATTTTCTTCAAATGCTGTGCTAACACTTCCTCAGTACTAGGTTGGTCTGCGGGGAGGAGTTGAGCATCAGGGTAAAAGAAAAGTACTATTAAGTGTTATACAAAAGCCTTTTACAGGCTTTGGGGACCCATATATTAGCAAGTACCCTCAGAAAAGGTCCACTTGATTGGGAATGAAAAAAATATATAGTTTAAATCAGTTTTGCCATACGCCAAGCTTAAAGTTGGCTTTCAGCTGTACAGAGGCAATCAATTCTTAATGCTGACTTTCAGCTGCACAGAGTCAGTAGTGCAGGCTATTCAGGCTCACTGTGCGAGCAAACACAAATAAACAATATAGTGAATATTATACAAGTAATTCACTAATACCAGGTAAACCACTGTACTAAAACACTAAGAAAAAATATTAGTGTAGGTCAAAACACCTAATACATGCTTTGGAGACTCATGTCTCACACTCAGGGAAAGATCCGGTTGCAAGGGGGATTACCAAAATTAGTTAATATTAGTCTCTGTAAAACACCAAAGCCTAATATTGGCTTTCAGCTGCACGGGCGGCAGCGCTAGTATTTGAATGGACCCACCGAGCGAGCAAGCAAAACTAAGCAGTTTAGTGTATGGATATACACTATTTCACTTCATAAGTAAAAAATAATAAGCTAAATAAACTGATTAGTGTAGCTCAAATCACAATATATGGGCTTTGGAGGTCCATATCTGGGTAGGTACACTCAGTGAAAGGTCCGCTTAACATGAAAGACCAAAAGGCGGAGGTGTATCTATCTATGTAAAGGATATGCACTCATCTCTTCAAGACTGGTCAGAAAATATAACTTGCTTGAGCTACTCCATGTCCAACTAACCACATGAAAAATCCATTAACATATTCTTGCTAGACACAGGTCACCCACCATGAACCAGGAAACCCATATATCGTACCTGAAGTTACTAGAATCAGTCACCATCCAGCTCAGTACCATACTCTTTGGTGATTTTAACTACCCCTCCATTACTTGGGAGGCATACAAAAACACTGACTTGCAGGCCCAAAGATTTTGTGACTTTGTAAATTCATACCTGGAGCAGATAGTCTGCACTCCCAAACAAATATCCTAGATCTGGTACTCACAAATATGGGAGAGAACTGCACCTCAAGCACCCAACAAGTGAGGATTTTGTTGTAGATTGCTTCATCTATACTCAGCCAGACGATATAGCAAATCTGCTGGCCAATGAATTCATCTCAAATTTCACCTCCCCATCTCCCTCAGTTCTCCTCCAAGAAATACCCTGCACCACTCCAACACCAATTAACACAAAAAAGACTGTCACTGTGCTCTCTAAAGCTAAAAACATGGCTTTGTAGGGTGCTGATGATATACCAAGTTGCCTATTAAACAGCTTAAATCAGGACTTATCAGGTCTATTAGGATTTTAACTACAGCCTCCAGTCTGTCTTTTTCTTGATAGAGTGGAAGACAGCAACAGTCATCCCTCTGCATAAAGGGGGCCATCTTCAGATCCAGAAAATTACAGACTCATACTTTTGACTAGTCTTATATGTAAGGCCATGGAAAGAATAATCATTTGCCTTTGTCAAGGGTAGGCCATGCCTGCTGAATCTGGTGGATTTCTTTGAGAAAGTCACTAATGCAATGGATTAGGTTGAAACACTACATATCCCCAACCTCATCCTGGCCAAGGCATTTGGCACAATTCCCCACTCAGGTATTATGAATAAACTCACAAAACTGGGCATATATCCCTATATCACCAGATGGCTAGTCAATTGTCTCACAGAGAGGACACATTTGGATAAGTAGGTGACTCCAGATCCATCAAGAGGCCAGTTATTAGTGGTGTGCCACAGAGCTCAGTGCTAGGACCACTCCTGTTTGAAATCTACATCTCTGAAGTCAAGGCTAACATGGAGGGCCTCTGGATGACCAAGTTTGCTGATGACTGCAAGCTGGGGGAAATCATTAAATCATCCAACAATGTAGATATCCTTCAGGGAGGTCTAAATCAGACAAATGATTGGTGGCAGAACCATGGCCTAAAACTACATGCAAAAAATGCATTATCATAACCTTTGGGAAGTCAAATACCCCTGTAAATTGCAACATCAATAAAACAACTCTAAGTGTAGACTCAGAGGTGAAAGATCTAGGTACACAGATAGACAGTAGCCTGAACTTTGAAAACCATGTGTCCACAGTGGTGAGAAAGTCCTTGTATGTGGCACAACTTATAAGAAAAGGTATGGCATCCATATACAAGCAAATTATAGTCCCACTGTACTCACCCCTCATTAGACCAAAAATTGAGTACAATGCACCCATTTAACAATTACTTGATTAGGTACTTAAAGCAGTTGGAGTGATTTCAGAGGTTACTCACAAAGAAAATACGGAGTGTAAACAACACGTCTTATGCAGATAGACTAAAAGCCCTATCCCTTTACTCTGTTTTCTACCGACTATTAAGGTATGACCTATACTTGACCTACAAGGCACTCACAAATGCAGCCCTGATTGATCTGCTATACATCCGCAAGTCAAAGAGCACAAGGTTCACCTGATCTAGAGATCTAAACTTTGTCAGCGACCCAAACAAAACATGTTGGAGAGAGAGATGGGTTTCAAGGAATGCCCGTTCTTTGGAATAGGCTTCCTATTCACATTAAGCAGGGTCCTTCCATGGCCATCTTCAAAAGCAATGTGAATCAATGGATGGGGAATCGCAAATTCACACCTGTAGTAGTGCCTATATCTCTCATGGACAGGGGCAATCTGTAAGATACTCAATAGATAGGCACAAACCCATTCCATTCTCTTGCCCCTAGGGGCCATATATTGGGTAAAATCGGGTTATATTGGCTAGGCTTGTGAGGGCTCTTAAGCCATTAGCCCAGTAATCTCCTATGATGCTAGGAACTTATGAATTAAAAATTGCATTACTTTGGTGTAAATTGCTATCCTGATAGTTAACTACTTGACAAACAATGCAAGCGTATAGTGTAACCTAACTTTGAAAAGAACAATCTTATGATTCTTCCACATAAGCATCACTTTGGTTCATTCACAAATTAGTTTTGCTCATGTACCAGTCATTTTCCTTTCTAACTGTTTAATACATCAATTAGTAGGAACATAACTGCTCCCCTTAACAATTTGCTTACAGTGTGGGGGCATACATCTCCCAAGTGCACCTTGATTATTTCACCATTTGCCATATATTTGCTACACTACCATACCAATTTTTGCATGTTACCTTTTTATTGCAATTTTAATACTTGGGTACTATAGAAGCCATTCTAGGGGTAGTACTGTTGCATTACATGAAAGATATTTATTTACCAATGGCTTTAAAGACCATAGAAATTCTTCAGGTAAACTTTTCCACTTTATAACTTAGTATGTATCAGGTCACTCAGATGAGTGTAGCTTGTTCCTCAGTTCCTAGCCAACCCTGCTGTCATAGCAAAGTATCAGCCTGCATCCTTCTTTATCTTCTGCAGGCAGACATCCTCTGTCCATCCAACAGGTAAGCTTTGGCACGATACCCTGTCACCTAAGACATGTAAAGAAAGAAGAGTTTGCATTCCCCCTTACCACGAGTCTATATTACAACACCAAAACTGCTAACCACCGAGTGTCATTTCATCGACACATAATTAGCAAACTACAAGTTACGTGAACTGCCAGCTCACCGATTTTTTTCCTAGGAAAAAAAATTGGTAGGCCAACCAGACATGCCACACTAGTTCAAACATTACAAAGTGGGGAGCTTCACTCCCCCACACCCACCATAACTAAATATATCAACTCTGAGATCACACTACAGTGGGGAAAAAGGCAAATTCATGGCAATAGCCAAGCAATTTTTTCCTAGGAAAAAAATCGGTGATCTGGCCATTCACATAACTTGTAGTTCGCTATTTATGTATCGATGAAATGGCATTCAGTGTTCAGATATTGTAATATAGACCCCTTACCACAGGTCATTCACCCATATTTGTTCCTTACTGAAAAAACTAGCAATTTTACAAACTTAAGGAGAGAAATTTCAGGAATATCACTTCATTTGGACCCTTGAGAGAAAAAAAAAAGTAACGGTTTTGTATCTCAGGTTATAGTCCTTTAATAACTGATCCTTACTTTACTGATGTCTTGCAGTCCTTTATGCTTGCTTATCATTTGATTCCTCCATCAGAATTTACAACCACTGTTTTTTTTATATTACTTTACTTAGAGAGGAGTTCAGGGCAATCTTCTCATTTGCCAAACTCTTTCTGTTCTTCCTCCACCCAAAGAAATGCAAACCGATAACAGACTCTTTTTGAGGTTGGCAAGATTTTTACTGTCAAGTATTTATTTATATACAAGTCAAACTCATTTCTTTAATAACCAAATTACTATTTAACATTGCAACTCAGTGCCTTAATACCCTAGGTACCTGGATCTCCCAACATGTCCTAATCTTAAACATCCTATCACTTATCCAAAACACACCATTATAAAACACAGACAAATGCAACCTTGGCTGTGTTAGACTGATAATCCATGTTAGATTCATAAAATGAAGACCTGCCCCAGTGGTTCCCACAGATCTGTCTTATGTGCCCGAAGTATAGAACGACTTATTAGTATATTTTCCTTTTCACTGCACAAGGCTTGGTATAATCTACCAGTCTAAAGGTCTGAAATGCAAAACTCAGTGCTGCTAAAGGCAGATAGATAGTTCTCTATTGTCTTCTCATCACCTAAATGTCTAAATATCTTAGAATCAGTTTTGATGACAAAACAATTTAAGAAATACACACAAAAGTTAAACTTTCCCAGCTTTCTTTATAAATTTGTAGAGTGAGCATAAAACACAAACATGTACACTGTCACTTTTGGCCATAGCTGGTATAACTCCATCAATACCATTTCTGACAGCTAATGATGTTTCAGGTATTGTGGATGAAAAATTTTTGCTAGGTTTGTTTTGATGAAATTGATATCACAGAAACATTGCTCTTGCACTGTTCCAAGAAGAGCTAATACTGGCTGTTCAAATCAAGTCAGAGATGAATTAAAGAAAAATGCATTTTGCTGTGTTTGGTAAGTTTACTGATTTCATGCCAATTTTAATTTAGATAATTTGATCTGCCACAATAATGATGCCAGGATCCTCAGTACAATAATCAACAAATTCCTTTTTTAGCTATTCAACATCTGGCTAAGATTCATTCTGTTAAAAATCGTACTGATTCATAAATATTGGGAATTGTTGTTCTGTATGGAACTTCAATGTTACAATAAACCTCTGACTTCTAATCCTAAAAGCATTTTTCTCCATTGCACTCACCACATTGTAGAATTTTATAACATCATTCATAAATGTATTTGCTGCTTATAATTTGCTGATATTTGCAGCTCATATCATGTCTTGATACCCTTGAAAATGGAATCATCAAATTTAAAATAATCCTTTTTTACATGGTCAAGTCATAGCATGGAATTTCATAAAGATGAAGGAAAACTTTACGAAGAATATAATGTCCTGTGAGTGCTTTTATAGCTGGGAAACTTGAAAATGTATATGCTTTTTGCCACTGGGTCTGCCATCCATGAAGCCTTCCACATCTGGTATACCCATTTATTTCCCTATCTGGGTAATCTCCAGTGAGATTAAGTACTGTCCCACTGAGAGTGAGAAATGAGCAGGGAGGCAGTCATACAGACAGCCTTGGTGATGGTTTCTGCTCTCGCCAGCACTAGAGCAATAAGTGCTTATTTTTGTATCACGGCTCTTACTCGTTCCCACGGGATGGGGGCAAGTGACACATTTTATCCTTGGTGCTACTATTCTTTCCTCATGTAACAGCACACCCTCCTCAGCATCACTGATGAAGGTTAATGCATTTGCAGCTTGCTAACTGAATGTCTGCCTCGTCCTCTGGTCCATCACTTGTATTATTGTCCTTCTTCCAAGAGATTCTAGTCCCGGATAGTCCTAATCTAATTCCTCCCATGATGATAGCCAGTGCCACTTTCCTCACACGAACTCTGGCAAATGCCTGAGCCACTAATCAAGTTTGGATAATCTCTGACAAAGTCATGGTTTTATCTCTGTATGCCAACAGAGGTAGCTAGATGGAAAACTTCAGAAAACAGGAACAATAGAACATGAGACTTTGCTTGGGAGAATGTGTTAAATTCTATGAGTAATGACAATTTTGCATGCAGAAATTAAAAGTAACACTTGACAAATGAGTCCAGAAATTTATTGCTAATTCATTCTACTGTAATTAAAGGGTCAGTCCCATCACTTGACTGAAAGTCGCTTGTAACTGTATCATACTAATTTAAAATATTATGTGCGCAGTTCAACAGATTCTGTCACCTTGCTGCATATAACTCAACAGCTATCAATAATCTGCCTCTGTGTACACCTATAACTATAAAGCTTAACTCTTTTGTAGCTGCGCAGAAAATGATTTTGCATATTTCTGCAGAGCTGTTCAGTGATTTTTGGAACTGATATACCTTGAACAAGGCAACTACAGTGCAAATGCACTGAATATGGATTATACTTGGCTGTACCGATATAGTGTGTAAAAGGACTGAATTCCTTGGCTACAACTATGGCATTAGCTCTGTCAGTATTCAATCCCATAATGTCAGAATGAATATAACAAATGAATTAAGGCAACAGAAGAGAGTTATGCTTCACTAAAATACTTGCACTGAAAATCACTTTCAGAGAATGGGGCTTTTGTATTTTCTTAACTTTTGTGGGGCTGTGCAGTTAGCATATATAAGTTTTGGGTGGTGGAGGGTGATAGAAATTATATACAGTAAAAATTGAGTTCCCATTGTATTTGATTGTATAAATAGCTTTAAGTGCTAGTTTCTTAACTTAGTGTAAGCCACATGGCCTTGTTTGTTATTTTGACTGCAGCTCTCCCTAGAGTATCACAATGTTATAATGATTGTGCAAAAAGAGACTTATAGCAAATCAACACTATCCAGATTAAACCAGATGTAACTGCCTATTGTGCTTTGGCATACATGCAGACTGCTAGATACCCAACTTCCTGTCTTTCTGCTCAGAACGGATATATAACAAAGGGACCTTCAAACTACTGGCAGTTATACTGTCTTCCACTTGGAAGCAAGGAACTTTATTCAGTTCAGACATAGCTGTAACTGACTCAACTCTGTTTTTCTGCAATATTGCTGGCAAAATGTAATCAGATTGTTATTCAGTAAACTAATAACTACATTATTGATGTCATCAGTAAAGAAAGTTTATCTAACTATTGGGGAGCCAGTGTAGTCTGGGCTGAGATGTATGTTTGAATTCCTAGATACCCTCCAAGCCGTTTCGTGTTTTGATTTGCCCATCGCATCTGTAGGATCCAGTGTCATCATATTGCTCTTCAAATTCCAGCAGGACTCAACACATAGTGAGAGGTGCCTTACGTTAGAGTTCCAGTTTCATTGCTCCAGCAGTAGTCGATGTCATTGTGGTCACGAGCGGTCGGCATGGAGTGTTTGTTTTATGTAGCTTCTGGGTTCCAGGCTTCCAGTTTTTCATCACTTTGTATTCCAGCACTTAGGAAATATTACTGGTGAACTGTGAATACCCTAGAAGAGTTAGTATCACAGTGTACTGTTCCTTTAAATATACCAACTAAAGAAAATGATAAACGTGTGGTTGCAAATTGTAAAATGATTTCTGAAAAAACTAAATTTGTGTAAAACATCTATCTTAAAGAGTTCTAATGTAAAGTGTGTTACGGCAGAGGATCTGTTAGGTATGCATAATTATTTTGTAGAGAGAGAATGCCAGACATTTGAAAATCAGATATGTATTAACTGTTGCAGGAATGATGCTGATTTTTGCAGACACTTTGTTAGAAAATGTCAAAAGCAAGTAAGCCAAAAGGGTGGGGCATGGCTGCATCATACACCAGACAAAATCAATGTGGTTACAGATTCTTCCCTTGCACCCTTATTAATGTTGATAGAAGACATTGTTTGCTTCCTATGTACTAGTTTCCCTTTACAGAGCATGTCAGAAGATTGTGATGCTTACACTCAAGAAAAACATTGACTGAAGACAGTCCAAAACAAAGATGAGGCAGACAGTCAGTTCTGGGACCAAAGTATTACCATAATACATTTCAGCAGGCTAGGACAACCTTAGACAACACGTTAACAACCTTCAGAAAACAATGGGGCACATTTATTGCTAGTAAAGAGGCAACAGTTAGTGATGGAAAAACAAAAGATATTCTCATTCCTTTATGTACGTCTAGGCAAAATTCAACCAAAAGTATGCCCTCATTAGAAGGGACAGAACATGACACTGATATAAGAGTTTCACAACAAACTGTCCAGTCCATATCATTACAAGATGATCCAGCACCACAGTTGCTCCCCCCAATAGTCACCCTTTCCCATGGTCAGCAAACTTATCAACAGTCTAAACTGTTGCAAATTATGCCAAAGTGGGACAACAGTAACATTTTTTTTTTTCAGAATCTGGTTAGATTTGTAAACTGAGTCAAAATTGCTGGAAGAGGGCAGTGAATTGAGGCTCTGCGCCAATGTTATGAATGTTTACTTCCCATAGCCTTAAATAGTTACACTGAGCAAATCAACTCACCTTAAGCATGCCAGTAAGCAGAATTAAGGCAGCCTTGCAGGCACATACTCAGAAATTCAGATTTAATCCTAAACTACTAAATCTTTTTAAAATCACCAGACACGATCAGCTGTTAGAACACGCAGACCTCTATAAAATGGCATTTCAAGTCATACATGATTACTCAGATGTACAGATGAACTCTGGTGATGTTTTAGCAGTAGAGTCATTTTTACAACACATTCAGGGTTTAGACAACACCATCAAACTTAATGACTTAAACAATGTCAAAGATATAGAGCATGCAGCACAAAAGATAGTCAGGCAGAAGCAATTTATGCAATGCAAAGAGGCTACTGCAAGCATATTCGGAATCTCTACTGACAGTACTGAGATTTCAGTTGTCAGATGCCATCCACCAGCAAACATACAAACAGGTCCCCCACAGATATCCCACAAGGGATAGTAAAATTCAGAGGGTTCTTTTTTTCTGTAAGACGTTTGACCACATGATGTTGTAAATACTACCATTGGTGGGAAAGACAAATTATGTTAGGAAACCTTGTTGATAAGGGACCTAAGGAAGGACAGACAACTGAAAGACTGTATTACAATCCTGTGACAGATAGTTATTGTAGTCCCCAACTGGAAAATAGATCACTAAGTCAATGCATGAAGTGTATGTGCCCCAATCCCACAACCCCAATTACCAATCCAGGAGAATCACTTTACCCTTCTATTGAACAAGTGTTTCAAAGGCAGGAAGGAAAAATAGAAGAATATCTACAAAAATATTTACAAAAAGAGTAGACTCTGGTGCCAGAATGGTAGAACTTCCTGCAAAGACTCAGCCACTAGTCAGAGACACAGCAGCCACTAGAGAAAAACAGTCAGAGGATAGTCAATTTCAGGTAGCCAAAGTAAAAAGCAAAATCCAACAAGTTGAAAAGGATTAAGGTAGCATCTGCTATGATTGTGATGCCCCACCTACCACCTCTGTTTCTTTACTTTCCTCCTTCTGGGAAAGGATGGACAGCCTTTCATAACTGTGCAGGAGAAGGGTTACATATGGGACAGTGTGCTTCTTGACACTGATGCAGCAATTTCAGGAAATAATCAATCACTTCAAAGGGATGAGCGAAATAAAATCATAATAGCCAATTTTAATGGATCTTCAGTGGTGGCAATTGGGAGTACCCTCACCAAAGCTGAATTCAGCATAAGCAAGGAAGACCAAGGAAAGAGGCAAAAGTAACTTTCTTCTCCACTCTACCTGTGTTGTTGCTATTTTAGGAATGAATTTGTTGTCTACTCTCAGCATAGATACTGATTTTAATAACAAGACATTGCAGAGAAATCAATTATCCTTGCAATGCTGTGCAATTCCGTCTAATTACCCTGTTGTGGGTTATCAATTGTCAGTCAATGCAGCCATTGCAGATTTTGAAGACATCTGGCAGCAAATGATGACTAAACTCCCTAAGCTGTGGCAAAAAATTCAGAATAGATTGTGGTCTGCTGAAAAATCATGTGGGAGTCAGAAGGACCAGAAACATGTCACTTCTTTTCAAAAACAATTTGCCACATACCTCTCAACTTCTTAGAGCAGGAAATCTAGACAAAGTCTGACATAATGGAGAGACAAAGGTCCAAATATAGGGCCAGATTTTAACTTTTACTCTTATAAACTTAGAAAGTTGCTACAATAACAGGATTTGTCTTAATATGCATTTTCTGAAATTTATGAAGTCTGAAAGTTTAATATATGTCATTATTTAGTGACATCAGTCCTCAGATCATCCCAGTGATGTGCCAGAAAAACACAAAGTTTATGAGAAACAGACCAATAATATAAGGCAAAAATCTGAACATTCTCCAAAAATCTGGACAGTCGAGAAGTATGATACGCCATTCCAAACCCAAAATTTGAAAATATGAGACAATGCATTGAGGAGTGAGAAAAAGAAGGTCAAATTCTACAGTGCGCCAGCAAAGAAAAAAGATGAAAACTACGGATTGGTTCTAGACTATGGATTAATGAATGAATTCACCATTTCCATAATCCATGTAATCCCAGGCACCCCTGAAATTCACCATTTCTATCCATCCAGATTCACAACACAAATTTACATTTTCCTTTCATAATCAGCAGTATGTCATGACTGGGCTAGCCTAGGGGATTTCAGAACAAAAAGGCAAAATTAAGCTAACCACACTGCTAAAGGAGACTCACAAGCAAAACAGAATTTCAGATTTCAGAACAACCCAGTAATTTTTAATCAAATACTGGAAAAATCTTAGGTAAACTACAGTTAGTCAGTAAGATTTACAACATATAAATAACATCCTCATTCATAGAGAAACTATTGAAGAACATTTGGAATTCATGGAAAAGGAGTTGGGGGCACAGCAAGAAGCAGAATTCAAAGTAAAATCTCAAAAGCTGCAGTTCATGCAGGATGTGGTTACATTTTGGGAAGCCATAGTTTCTGCACAATACAGGGCACCCTGTGTAGACAGAGTAGAGAGTATTCTTAAGTTCTTGCTCCCCTTCTCAAGTACAGATTTGCAGAGGTTCATGGGTGTCATGAATTACAATCAAGACTGTATTGAAACCTATGCCAAAACAACTACAACTTTGATGGGTTATTCATCTCAAAGAAACCATCTGCAGAATCAATTGTTTGGCCCCTTAAGGCTATGCCAGCATTTAGTGATACAAAAAAGACTGGCCATGGCTACAGAGCTTATAATACCCAGTTCTTCCCACCTATTTTTCTTACAGGCAGCTGCAAAAGATGACAGCATCTCAGTGGTCATCATGAAGAAGTGGCCATTAGGCCACACTCATGGTATAGAGTCCAGATTGAGATCCATCATCTTTTGCAGTTGAAGGATGACTCCTGTTGTAAAGGGGTATCATCCTTGTATGAATGTACTGTTAACAATACACTGTGAAATCACAAAGACAGAATATATTACACAGCTTTCACCAATAATATTGCGGACACCTTGTTATGCTTTAAAGAGGTACTGTACTCCCCAGGATCCAACTCAATCAGTCAGACAAGATTTGCAAAATGGTCACTTACATTTGAACAAAAAACAATCATGTAGATTTGGGTACACATTAACCAGTCTACCAGCAAATGTTATATAAAGGATAGGAACACTCATGTAAAGAGACCAAAAAGAGGCACCCAACTCCCTGTTCCAGGCTAATTTTGATGGCAGGAAGAGCATTATGCATGTAGATGAGGCCAGTTATTAGCAAAAGGGAACCTGTATATCTGGTTTTGCTGTATGCCACTCAGAAAAATTGCATGATCAAAAAGAAGACCACTCACTAAAGGCTATATGTCTGACCAAAGGGCAGTCTGTTATGTGTTCAAGCATTGAAAGACAGGGGTAAATATAGTCAGTGATAGCTCCTATGTAGTCAATTATCTCAAAGTGCATCTCACCAGCTGAGCAAAAGGAGGTTTCATAGACTTCAGGGTTAAATTACTCAGACACTCCAAAATGCTTCAAAGTCTTTTTCAAGAGGCAGCAGACAGACCAGTGATCTTCACACTCACTAAACTTAAGGTCCATCAAAATGCTTCAAAACATGCTCGCTTTCAGGATAATGTTAGATCAGATGAACTGGCCAAACAAGCTGCTCTTACAAGGACAGAACTGTACCCTGAGAAATAATCTTAGACAATAGTATGCCCTACTCAATTCAGAGAAAAGCAATGGGTGAGGAGCCTGGTATGGGTGCTTACCTGGATCTGAACCATATCCAGTGGACTCAATGATTGGTAGAAGATCTGGCCAAATGCAGACCATGCAATGGGATGAGAAAAAGGGAACATATGCATTAGTATGAAAAAGGGGTTATCCTACCCCTATGCACTAAGTTCTTTAGAAAAGCAAATGGTGAAGTTCAACAACCAGGTGTTAATGTACATAAGCCATGCAAAATTGTGGCCAGTAATAATGAGATTTTGGAATCCAGTACTCAAGCCAGTCTGTCAGAGGGTGCTCAATGAGTGAACAGTTTGCCTACAGACCAATCTAGCAGTAGAAAATAAAATAAAATAAAAAGAAAAAAGAATTAATGTTATATCAAGTCCCAGTATATGAAGACCCATGGTATAAAATTCAGGTAGACTTTGCTGACCCTCTTCCTTTTCGTTCTAGTGGATGCTTTCAGTAAATGGATAAAGGCAATTCCCACAAAGCAATTATACGGTAAAAACCACAGCTTCCATTCTGTGAATTCAAGTTTTTTCACACTAGGGATGGCCAAAAACCATTAAATCAAACAACGATCCCCAGTTCAGTAGTTCAGGTCATGAAGGGATTGTGCAACACTATGGGTATTCAGTAAAGGTTCCTTGTTCCTTATCTTCAAGACAATGGTGACAAGGAGTGAATAAATTGAGCTATCTAGGATAGGCTTAAAAGATATAACTTGAAAAAGGGACCAGTTGGGTCCAATATTTGCCTGTGATTCTGATGAGTATTTGAGAAAAAATGGGGATCTCTTCTTTCCAGTTAATGACAGGGAGGACAGTGCCAATTACCTTTCCATTTGATCCAGAAAGTGGCATTTCTGAACCATAGTTAGACATGGCAAAGCAAAGTTTCTCAACATTATGCAACATTTCATTTGATTAAATACCACAAAAACTACTTGCATCACAAGCTAGTTACACAAGTATTAGTATTACAAATTCAGAACTCTGAATGAAAAATCACAGTATCTCAGATATGGGAAAGTGAAAAAATGAATGGCAAAAGATAAGTGCAACAAAACAGTGAAGATAATAAATATCTTATATTCCCTTTCTTAATCATGTATTTTATTGTATCTTACTTTCTATGTACAGTGGTATACAACTATATAAAACAGCTAAATAACATTTAACTGAAGCTTTCTACAGTTAGTAGCTGTAATATTGCAAATAAACATACTCGAAGTGTAATACTCAGAATATGAACAAGTGCAGTTTTCATGCTGTGTGTCTTCTTTCAGAAAAGCTATGGAAGTGTTTGCATTTGGTGACTTATCACATGTCTGGGGAGTGCAGCATATGTTGACTGCAAGAGGAATGGAATGAAATGATTAGTCATATGATTTGCACTGATGTCTGAGGTCTCGAATACGGGTCAATGAGAGAAACTCCTAACTGGAATACACAGAAAGCCCCCATCAAGATGCAATCTATGCCTAAACTGCAATCAGAAATTCATAAAGTGACCTCAGAAGAAAATTATTTAGATCCCATCTGCCTGAGTTGGTTACAAGTCAGTTAGATGTTAAACATCTCATGGCACCTTCCAAACCAGTATATGAATTTTGCCAGTGCCTTAGAGAAATTTTCATTTGTATAAAATGCCACCCAAATCTCAATTTGTGTGAGGCCATAAGCCAAACAGTGCAATCCTGTAAACAAAACAAAATATTTGGCTATGTTTAAATACTCTGCAAGGCCATGAACCTTCTTACCACAACCGTCCCTTGCTGAGTGAGACATGTATACCAGTGCTGTCACATTGCTGTGTCTGCATTCCTCAAATAATATCAAACATATTTAAACAGTGCTCTTGTAAACTTGGAAAGGTGGTAGAATAATAGGTTTTATACCCTAACCTACATTTTCTGAAGAATTTGAAATCTGAAACTCAAATGTTTGTCATTATTTAGTAACTTCAGTTCCCAAAGATTTTCCAGAAATCCCCAGTTACTATGAGGAATAGATCAAAAATATGAAGGAAAAATTTGGAGGTTCTGCAAAAACGTGGACAGTTGCGAATAATAGTGGAGCAGAATGAGCAGTACACACTTCTATTTCTGAATGTGAGAAACCCATCCATCAGTCTTAAAAAATGTCTCAAAAGAGGCAATACTGGAGAAGGAATAATGACAAATAAGCCAGTATCAGAGACATTTTGCAAAATGAGGGATAGTTGTAGCTACCATGCTGCAATGGTGTAACCCAGCTCTGTAACAATTTCAGAATTATTGAAATTGCTTCCATTCCTAATGTTGCTCTTACACCTCTTTTCTCACAGATCACTTGTAAACTGGAAGAGGTATAGAAGCAGCCCAATTTATTAGAGGTAGTGTGGGAAATGTGGAGTTGAAAAACAACAAACAGTGTCCCTTTTAAAGACAGACAGATCTCTAACATGATAATCTAATTGGTTCCACCACCATGATATCAGATGTGTGCTGATCACAAAATGAAAACCCACTTGTTTACCTTCTCTAGTTGTGGAAGCCACCTGCAGTGCAATGACAATGTATACAGGTGATGCTCTAATTAATAAGAACATGGTCCACTGAGATGGCTGCACACTGCACTTCTTAGTGCTGGCTGGAACACATTTTAAAACAGAACATTTTTATCTATTTTTCATGTAAACACTGTCTTTTACAGATGCATAGCTATGGAATTCTGTAACCACATCTGTGCATTTGCATGTCTCTTATAAAAAGGAAGAAAGGCTCTGAAAGCTGTGAGAACATAGATTGGTGTGAGCGGGACAATTAACTGTGAGCAGTGATGCTTCAGGCACTGAAGGAAGAGTAACACAAGTCATGCAGTACACATGAGTGCGCCAAACATCTGTGGCTCATCAAGTGGGCATACACTGCCAAATTATTTTATCTCAATAAATTGCCAGTGAAGAAGTCAAGACCAAGCAAACAACTTGCCCATTAGATACCCTCCATTTCCTATTAACTCAATTGCATATGCGATCTGTGTAATTTTCCCCAACCCAACTCCACTGTTAGAAGGTTACACCATTACACTCCTCTCTAAATCTTTTCAAAGATGCCCAAATCTTCCCTCACTACACTACATGATCCTTATTATATGCCCATACTATTGTGGCAATCCTGCACTGAAAACTCAACAAACCTAGTAATGCCATGATTTTGAATACGTACCCTTTGAACACCAAGATGAATTTATCACTGATCTTTCTTTCAGCTATGTATAGTATCTATGTATATAGTAGCAACTGCTTTTCCTCCTATTTTCTGCCACTTTTTGTAGAGGGTGGTATCATGAGTGGTATGGGGTGGTATGGCAGGTGGTATTTTGGGCATTATGGGGGTGGTATGCTCAAAAGATAAGAATGTGTTGCAACTAGTATGAAATGAAGAAGTAGGAGGAGGGATGAGGGACAAGGTGAGAGTCCCTGCATCATCATCCAAGAAAATTATCCTCCCCACCACTGTTTTCTCAGTTTACTGTGTCTCGGTGACATCCTGCTGATCTTCTAGACATGTCTATACAGCTGTATCTAACACAAAAGGGCTTGATGTCTCCATTTAAATTAGCTGAGCCTTTTTTTCAGAGTGAGTGTGTTGCACCCATGCCAGTTTTACTCAGTGAATAGTAACTTTATGAATCCCATCACAGCATTTTGTTAATGAATATTGTATCCAACACGGTCTTATTTGTAATTCCACTTTAACAATAATCCATGACTGGGAGTGAGACATGCTAGGGTTCCCCCACATCTGATATGGTTTGATCCAGAGAACAGATCTTGATTGACAATACAAATTATCTAACTGTGAGTAGATCACCAATACGCCACACATAGGAGTTGGATAAGTCTAAAAAAGATGTTGTTTGACTTTTAAAATAATGACATTTCATCTATAGACTTTATATTTAAAGACACAAAGGGTCTGTTGTACTGAGGTGATAAGAACATAATGCAGATTATTTGTAGTTTTTTTCCCCCTTTTCCTTATATTTTGTGTTTATGTTTTCTGGTCATTTTCTTTTTCTAAAGATTTACCGTGGAAAAACTTCAAAAGGCACAATATTATAATTTACAATGTCAAACATGTCTTTGTTATTGTCTTTGGATATAAAACTGTAATTATCTGTATTCTCAGGCTGCACAGAAAGCCTGTCTGAGATTGTGATCAGCTGCATTGTGTCAGGTAAACGGCTTATAGAGTTTCACTTGATACTTTTAAATTAGAGTTTTCTCTGTGTCAGGGAGGTTTGATAGACATTTTCCTTGCAAACAGTTTTCAATATATAACAGGAACACTGACTGGTGTGTCCAAACAGTGTGTACTTTTTTAATATAAATTACCCCTCACTGTATAATTGCCATGATGCTATTGTTAAAATAATGGTAATATCAAAATAACTAAATTCCAAATGTCAAAAGTAAATATTGGGCCAGATTCATGAACACCTGCACTTAGTAGGCCTCTACTTGGTATTCATTTAAGGCCTGTGCACTTTGTGCACGCCTTCCAAACAAGAGCAAACTGCACAGTATGCTAATGAAAGCATAAGTAGTTGAATTACATGATAATTAACCAATCCAGCATGGCAAAGCTATTCAGAAATGTATTAAGTGATCATATACATACTGTGCTCCCTATTTCCTTAAAATCCATAACTCTTTGGAATACAGCCATAAAGACACATAGAAAAAAATGTTAGGGCCTGCGGCTGCTGTCATTAACCTATATGTGCAAGAGGGTTTAATTAAAGGTGCTGATGCTGCCAGACCTCAGCTGAAAGGGAGAAGAGTATTCAGACTCTGTTTGACATATCATGGACTGCATGATGCAGAAATTGTAGATCAATACACAGTGGACAGGGAAACAATGGAGGAAATATGCAACCTCTGATGCCATCAAGTGCGACCCCAGGGAAATTGTGGACAACCCATCTCAGTGGAAACAAAGGTATGTATAGCATTAAGAATTCTAGCTACAAGGACTTTTCAGAGGCCACAGGGGATATAGTAGGTGTGTCACAGACCTCAGCTTCTAGAATCTTACATCACTTTCTAAATGCAACCTTACAATATGCAAGGGAACATGTCTTGCTCTCACACACCCAAAAGGAGAAGGCAACAACTATGCAACAGTTTTATGCCATAGCACATTTTGCCAATGTTTTGGGGGCTATAGACTGCACAAACATAGAAATAAAAACTCCACTTAGTGAACAGAAAAGGAGGTACATCAAAGGAAATGTATATCACTACATAAACTTTCAGATTGTCTGTAATGCCCAAGAGATCATCTACAATATGTGTGCAGGGACCCCTGACAGTTTCCATGATGTACAAGTACAATGGATATAAAAAGTGTACACACCCTTGTTAAAATGCCAGGTTTTTGTGATATAAAAAATGAGACCACAATAAATAATTTCAAAACTTTTCCCACCTTTAATTTTACCTAGAACCTGTACAATTCAATTGAAAAACAAAAAATATGTTAAGGGAAAAATATAAAAAATAAAAAATGTACAATAAGCTGGTTGCATAAGTCTGCACACCCTTAAACTAATACTTTGTTGAAGCATCTTTTGATTTAATTAGAGCATTCAGTCTTCTTGGCTACACACCTGCCATCAATTAAAGAGACTCTGATTAACCCTAAATAAAGTTCAGATGTCCTAGTAGGATTTTCCTGACATTTACTCAGTTGCCTGCTACAGCAAAAGCCATGGTTCGCACAGATCTTGAAAGGTATCAGTCAGGAGAAGGGTACAAAAAATTTCCACAGCATTAGATATACCATGGAACACAGTGAAGACAGCCATCAAAAAGTGGAGAAAATATGGGACAACAGTGACTTTGCAAAGAACTGGATGTTCCTCCAAAATTGATGAAAAGACGAGATGAGAACTGGTCAGGAAGGCTGCCATGAAATCTACAGCAACACTGAAGGAACTGCAAGAATTTCTGACAAATACTGGTTGTGTACTGCATGTGACAACAATCTCCTGTATTCTCCATATGACTGGACTATGGGGAAGGGTTGCAAGATGAAAGCCTTTTCTTACACAGAAAAACATCCAGGCCTGGCTAGAATTTGCAAAACAATGCATCAAGTCTCCCAAAAGCATGTGGTAAAATGTGTTATGGCCTGATGAGACCAAGGCTGAACGTTTTGTCCTCAATTCCAAAAGGTACATTTGGCACAAAAACAACACTTTGCATCACCAAAAGAAAACCACCTCTATGTTGAAGCATGGTGGTGGCAGTATCATGCTTTGGGGTTGCTTTTCTTCAGCTGGGATTGGGGCTTTAGTCAAGGTGGAGGGAATTATGAACAGTTCCAAATACTAGTCACTTTTGGCCCAAAACCTTCAGGCATCTGCTAGAAAGTTGAAGATGAAGAGGAATTTCACCTTTCAACACGACAATGGCCCCGAGCATATATACAAATCAACAAAATAGTGGCTTCACCAGAAGAAAATTAAAGTTTTGGAATGGCCCAGCCAGAACACAGACCTAAATCCAACAGAAAATCTGTGGGGTGACCTGAAGAGGGCTATGCACAAGAGACGCCCTTGCAATCTGACAGATTTGGACCACTTTTGCAATGAAGAGTGGGCAAATATTGCCAAGTCAAGATGTGCCATGCTGATAAACCCCTACCCAAGAAGACTGAATGTTGTTATTTAATCAAAAGGTGCTTCAGGAAAGTATTAGTTTAAGGGTGTGTATACTTATGCAACCAGCTTATTGTACATTTTTTTTATTTTTTATAGTTTTTCCCTTTATCAGATTTGTTTGTTTATCAATTGAATTGTGCAGGTTATAGGTCACATTAAAGGTGGGAAAAGTTTTGAAATGATTTATTGTGGTCTCATTTTTTTATATGAAAAAAAAAAACTGGCATTTTAACAAGGGTGTGTACACTTTTTATATCCACTGTATGTCACATTTGTGACCTGTGCACATGGTTTGCTAGGGGTGACTTTCCACAAGGGTATCTAGTGGGGAATGCACAATATGCACTACAACCTTGGCTCATGACATCCATAAGAAACCGACACAACCCCACTGAGCTAGGATTCAATGAGGCCTATGCTCAAATTAGGAATATAATAGAGCATGAAGTTGGCTTGCTCAAATCAAGGTTTCATCATCTAGACACACCAGGAAACAATTTTTACAATATATGTGATGAAAGCAAGTATCTGACTAAGCAAGCATTGGCTATCCATTCTGTACATCAGACATGGGCAACCCAAAATCACAAACAAATGTTTAAAGGGCAGTACACAGTTATAATCACATGCATAGGGGGAGGTACAGGAATGCATGCCTGACACCAAATAAGTGAATGTGTGTAAGTAAGAAATTATTTTTTCAACCAGTAGACAATTTTCAGGGCCAGTGCCAACATATTGATATCATTCAGTAGTAATTGTTTATATAACATATGTATGTGTGGGTGAGGTGTTATGGGCAGGATACAATCAACACTCCCTGTGCTAGCACTGCAGCCTTGCATCTCAGATAAGTGTGAGCCATGCACGGTATAGTAGTCCATTCACCTTCATTGCACCCTCTGTGAGAGATAATTCTGCCAGGAGTTGCACCGCTAGATCTGATTCTCTGGTTAGAAGTGTGGGTGCTACTTGAAGGAAAACAATGCCTGCCAGGTAAGTTGTCATCATGATGATTTCCAGAGCCATGACCATATGGTATGCCACATCTGGGTGTGGACAACTCATACACTGATGCAGCAGTGGAAGTTGTGTCACTACTGGAATGGGATCTTGCATTACCATGTTGGCTAACACTTAATGGTGTACTTCCTCTCTGGTCACATGGTTGCTGACCATCCCCCAGCAAATGCTCCATTACAGACACAGCCGACCCAGTGTACCATTCTTCCTGTCTAAGGAGTCACCCATATGGTCCAGGCAGTCCCACACATCAGAATGCACAACATTTAGTACTTGCATTATCTGTTCTGAGGCCCTGGTGGAATGTGCTTGTGCCTCTGTGAGGGTCCTACACATACATGGTGTGACACCTCCTGAGATACCAACATCAGGAAGAGGAGGCTGGACAGCAGACCTCCATTGAGCACCTCTACAACTCACCTGTGTGGCTCCTCACCCATATGATGGCTACAGGGAGACTCACTCAGATCTGCAAATGATGTAACCACACTGCCCTGATCAACTATGTCAACCTCAATCTACTTCTGAGGGGTCCATGCCTTGTGTATGCATACACATACTGACTGTGTCCGAAATAAACATAGAGGATGTGAGACCAGTAACCTCAATGTCAGAGTGACCCTCTACTCCACAGACTGTGCCTCATCATCACTACTGTCATCATCAATGGTTACCGATACTCTGTAATCAGGTGGTAAGAGTTTCACAGTGCTGGTATCAGGATCACCTATGACAACAAGTAATTAACACAGCAAAGAGGGAAACAGAATAAAAACTGATCAAATTTATATTATGGAAAACATAATTTAAATAACACCAGATGCAAACGCAATTAGAAAAGGACTTTAATGTCTATATAGATTTACTTTATTCACAATATTAAAAGATATAAAATATGCCTAACATATGTAAGTGGTTGTGCAAAGGCAGTAGCAGATGTGACTGCACAGAAAAAATGGAGATGCAAGATGGAGGATAGATATTACAATGCAAATGACATAATAACAAGAAATCAATCCGGTTTATATCAGCTTAATAAGAAACATATCTTACAAGCCACGTCCCTCCAGTTTCCATCTCCTCTCTCTCTTTCTCCCACTATAAATATATATATATATCTATATATATATATATATATATATATATATATATATATATATATATATATATATATATATATATATACACAGAGAGCTAGGTAGCTAGGTAGACACAGATAGACAGATGGGTAGATAGGTACATAGAGATAGGATTTAAGATGTATATATAAGTATGCATGTATATATATATATATATATATATATATATATATATATATATATATATATATGTTTTGTAGAAGTCAAATGATTTCTTATATGGAAAGCTAGAAGTGCAGTAATAGGCACACTTTGGTTGTCCTCCACCTCAGCACCAACATCAATGACTCTCTGTGAACCTCCTGATGAGCTGTCTAGGTCTCTGACAGTGGACAGGAACTCCTCTGTCTCAGTCAGTGGTTGTTCGATGCAGGACCACCAATAGTAGCCATCTTTTCCTGTGGAGAGAAACTCTTTAACATTTATATTACTAAATGCTTATGTTCCAACTGTGCCTTTGAGTAATAAGTTCTCTGTAATTCATATGAAGTACATAACAGTTAAATAATACAAACATATGTCAAAATAAATCCAAATGATATCACATGTATGTTAGACTAGCATAAACAGGGCAGTAATCTTAATAAAAGAAAGGTTAGCAAAATAAATTGTAGTATTGCAAACATGTTTTGTTATTGTGACAGGAATTATGAGCTTAACTGTTGTCTACATATCATTCATCTGTACATCTACTGGGACTTTACTAATATCAATTGTAAGAAAGGCTTATGTAGGATCTTTAATGTAAAGTGATACAATGTCACCTCTTGAGTACATGGAGGCTACTTTTTCTTTTTTCTTTTTGTCTGTGGCAAATAGGGAAAATAGCTTAGAATGTGTCACATTCATGGCATGGTATAAATTTTCAGATTTTGATGTGGTGGAATGTGTGTGCCATTGTTAATGTGCATGTTTTCATTTAATAACCAAAGCAACATTGACAGAATATCACAGAGGGATAAGTGACTTATTTTTCTTTTCTGCTTTTTTTTTTTTTTTTTTTTTTTTTAATCCTTTGTGAGCTGCTTGGCATCATACAATAGGGACTGGCAGCAATCACTAGCAGTGAATGATAGTTCACTTCCCAAGGCAAAAAAAGTGAAAAATGTAATTTGGTCTACCTTAAGTAACACAAATGAGCCTGGTGCTGGTACATTCCTGTCAGCACTCTGGATAGCACTGAGTAAAGAAAATGGATTGCCAACTAACTGGCTCTGTGGCACAATGTGTAATCATACTGTGTTTAGAGAAAGAGAACAAGTAATCCATGGTTCCAATTCAGTTTGCATATAATTTTAAGGAGTGGTCCAGAACAAATATTGACATGCAGTTTTGTATATGAATGTACTGTTGTTGAAAGCTGAACTTTTCATATTATTCATAGCATCTGATATGCATGAAGTGAAATATAGCATTGTCTAAACTGTGATAACAGAAAAGCAGTAACATGACATGTAGAAACCTGTATTACATGTGATGCATTACATCAGCATATCTCTCAAGTAGTAATCCTGAAAAAAATTCTTTTGAAATGATGACAGTATTAATTGGGGTCTATATCACATAGTCAAAGTATGACAACTTTGAACGTGATATGGTCGAAACCATAAGTTCGAAGTTGTCATACTTCCATTGGAAAAAAAAAAAGAAAAACAACATACCTGAGGGTTATAAGCAGGGGGGCAAGCCCTCCTGCACCCCCCACATGGGGGGCTGTGCACCCCACACCCTCCGCTCTAAATATACCAACTCCGAGGTTGCGCTTCAGTGCAGTAAAGGAAATTTTCCCTTTACTGCACTGTAGCACAACCTCAGAGTTGGTATATTTAAAGAGCAGGGGGTGTGGGGGGCTTGCCCCCCTTCATATCACCTTTTATTTTCTTTTCCCTTCTTTTTTTATGTTTTTATATGTAGTCGAAGTTACGAAACTTCGACTATGTAATATAGACCCTATTAATTGTATAAGCTGTGCCAAAAAAGATCTTATGTCAGCTGCTGTTTCTCTCCTTTCACATTACTTGGCAATATTAACATCCTGATAATGTGGGATAGAAATTCAAGTTCTAATGTTGCAAACAGATGTGAAAAGTATGAATGTCTCAGTTTAATGCACTACATGCTCTGGTCATTACTAAACATTCCCTTTGATTGCTTTAATTTCCCTTTCAACTTTCTAAAAAAAAATATTTTGTTTGGCCTTTTACAATTGCACAACACTCGACAGTGAGCAAACATGGCTCCCAGCTGAAAGCAAAAATGAAAAAGTTAATTTGGGCTACCTTCTGTATTGCAAATGAACCTGACACTGGTGTGCTGATGTCAGTACTCTGGATAGTGCTGTATGAAGAAAGTTCACCTGCCAGATAACACTATCTGCAGCACAAGGTGTAAGTGCAGTGAGTTTAGAGAAATAGGACAGGTAATGCATGTTTTGAATCCAGTATATATATATTTTTACTGAGGGGGTTCAGAATAACATTTGTCCAAAATTTTGTTTAGGGCTGCAACAGTATTTGCAAATTTGTATCATAAATATGAATTTTGCAACAAGTAATAATGCATGGTATGCAAGTCAAAAATAATTTGTGTAAATTATGTTCACCATGACAATGATGAGGAGAGCTAATTTAAAATGTACTTGCATAGGTATGATGCGCACAACAGCTTTGTTATAATTATATAACTCATCAGGTCCCATTCAGAAGATTGACTCAACAGAAAGTCAAACTTCATATGGTCAAGACCATGTGATCGACTTTCAGAAATGTTGAAGGTTTAGAATGGAGATCAATGTACAGTGGGGACTGGAGAATTTAGCCTTCCCCCCACCATAGTGCTATCTCAGAGTTGGTATGCATAATATGCAGGGGGTGTGGGATGGCATGGATTTTTGCTGTTTTCTCTAGTTCGACTTTTCAGAAAATTGATCATTTGGTCTCAATTACATGAAGATCAGGTTTCTGTTGAGTCAATCTTCTGAATGGGATCTGACTCCTCACACATAATAAGTATGTGTCTAGGACATTATAGTACATGAAATATGTATGGAACATATCCTAACATGTATTACTCATGTCATGCAACTCCATGCACCTGAAATGTATTTACATCCATAAATACTGCCTTTTACATAGAACTCCAGAAGCACGAGTAGTTCAAGTCACACGCACACATACGCATCTGTTAAGTACATCTCCATTCATTTTCAAAGTACTATATTTCTAATGGTTATATAAAAAAGGAAGTTTGACTGTTGCATTGGCAGTTTATAAGCAAAGATTAACATTTTATACTTCTTTTTCTTATGTGTTTGATTCCAAGGTGGCACTACTAAATTTGCATAGTGTGTAACTCCCAACAACCCAATATGTCACAAGTCATAGCATTTTACCATCATTCAACAATGGCTATAAGAAGCACCACAACACATGTCAATGTTTAACATTAAAACATATGTAAACAGATCGAGCATCACACATTGCTAAATATCACTATCATGTTTCACATATTCATTGCTTTTGAATGTAATCATTGCCAATATGTCTACCAAGCCATTTTTTGTGCTTTCAGTTGTGCAAATGCAGTTGGCAAGACTGTGTATCTTTGTTCACAGTATGTTATACATGAGATCTGAATTGGCTGCCAAGTCAGACAAATGGTTCTAGCTTGATTTCTGTAGATATGGCTGTTGTGGGTGAGGGTGGTGTTCCATTTAAACCACAAAGGTGGAGTGTTTAGGAGTACAGAATTTTTGTGGCACTCATCATCAAATGCTACATCTGTAAGCTGCTGCAGGAGGATTATACCAAGTCTCACTATAACGATGAGGCTTGTAATAGCTTGGCCATCATTGTCTTGAGTGCAACTGGGATTCCACACACTGGAGAACAATTTTGTTACTATTACAGTAGAATAAAGAAGTGCAAACAGGACTTCCTTGTCTGAGGATAGGAGGAACTTAGACAGCAAAAACCCTTCAGTTGTGTAAGTATGGTGACCCATCACCAGCATTATAATGGTATAGCATAGATTATCCAGCTAATGCAGTTATTTATTATGCTTTCATATTTTTCTCCCAACCATGTGGGTGCAGACGAGACAGCACAGACCCCTGAGGCACATCAGGAGAGACTGGATTACCTCACTGAGGCAGGTGTTAAGTATACAACAGGTATGAATCCAAGCCAGATAATACTTTTCAAGCCATTAGTCCTCATCAGCTTGAGCAGGCATACCTAAATCTTTATATCAAACATAAATACTTTCTCCACTAGCTCTTGATTATTGTATTAGGCAATGAGTACATCAGCTTAGTTGTGTGTGTGGGTTCAATTTCTGGAAGCAGACATTTGCTTTTATTACAGAATATAAACTAGAAAAACCAATAAAATAAATCCAAATGAACCAGGAATCCAGGACGCCAATTAGATAATGTACGAACAATCCATCTTTAATAAAAATGTATATGAAGCTAGACTGTATATATTAAATATATATACCTATTGTATTGTTGTGAAATTTCATTTTAGTATATAATGGCACCTTGGTCTTATTTAAAACACAAAATTTAGTTTAAAAACTTTGTTAAATTACATTGTTATATAATAAACTTCTGAATAATAAATAATAAATAAATATATTATGTAAGTTATATACAAAATTGTGTAGAAAATCTTAACTAATGTGTAAATATGTAAACTTGTTCCAACTGAACATTTCAACTTTAAAATGTAAAAAATAGTGTATATAAAAAATATATATATAAACTAAATTTTGTGTTTTAAATAAGACCAAGGTGCCATTATATACTAAAATGAAATTTCACAACAATACAATAGGTATATTTATTTAATATATACAGTCTAGATTCATATACATTTTTAGGTTGGTATTGGTTTAAATGTTAATTATTATGTGATGTCATTGATTCAAACACTTTATAAATGTTTAATTAAATGTGGTTAATTGTTTCTGATGAAGTCTCTATCATGAGATGAAAGTGGTAAAACTGTTGGTTTTATTCAAGATGGATTGTTCGTTCATTATCTAATTGGCGTCCTGGATTCCTGGTTCATTTGGATTTATTTTATTGGTTTTTCTAGTTTATATTTGTGACTTGTTTTTGGCGTGTCTTGAACCATGGATATTTCTGGGGACCTCAACTTATCTAACACTACGCTTGCCGAGGATCAAGGAGCGGAGATTAAAGAACTATGTGGCGAAGTTTCCCAGTTAAAGGGTGAACTTACAAAGCTTTTGGAACTTCTAACGCAAAGAAATAACTACGATGCAAACGTTCCTTCCTTTATGGGTGAGCGCAATGTGTGTGTGCCTCCAGGCTATGGTGGTTACCATACCAGCGGTGTAGGACTTCCGCTTCATCATCCTAACTTGGTTAGCCAAGCTAGAGTGGTTCACAGCAACTGCGAGGCGGAAAAACAAGGCGTCTTTGATCTTGGTTCAAAAATTATTGATTCTGGTTGTTCGAATGGCACTAAGGGTACATCTAATGGATGTCGCATAGACTTGGGTCCATCCCCCATTCTTACTGAGTCAGGCAACATTCCTAATTTATCTACGAACAGTGATGTTCGACCTAAAGCAGGCACTGTGTTTTTACCTATAGCTAACAATGACAGACTTTCTATTAACAATGTTATTCACAAAGACAGTGGCGTTACACCGGTTTTTCATCCGGTGACAGTCTCTCAACAGGAGGCTACTAACAGATTTGACAAGGTTTTTTCTAAAAAATATTGTTTTTCTGCTGGCGAAAATGTTAATCAAAACGACAATGACTTTAATCATGCAGATAAGGATTATCACAATGCTTCCTTAAAAAAACTAATTTTCTCTATGGAAAAAAGACTTTTTAAATGTAAATATATTGAAATTGACATTGCATACCTAAAACAATGTATTGATTTAAAAATTGTGCCGCAGGGACTTAGAATTTACAAATTTCCTTTTGGCATTGACTACTCAGATGAAAGTTTGACTGAATTTTGTGATTATTTTAATGAAATAGGCCTAGGTCTTTTAAGAAAAACTGTACACTATTATGAAATTCAAAAAGAACATGTTTTTAAGGATGTACAAAGTTTAGATAACAAAATTAGAAATGATTTATTGTTTTCACATTATAGTACTATGTATTTTAAAATGTTGGACAGGGTTGAAAATAGATGCTTTAACATTTTTCAAAAGAAAAAACGTAAAATTAGTAGGGATCAGAAGAATTACCAAGATAATGTGGTATACATTAACAAAAACCACAATGCATCTTATAGCAAGTTTAATAGAAACAAGCCTATGTATAAACAACATCATGGACATGGTAATGTCGATTTCCCACAAAGGTATTCACCCACTTCTGTGGACCATTATGCAGGGCACACGGATGAATGGGTGGAGGAAGGGATGGGCATACAAAATCCAGAGGAAAGGGATTTTCCCACTCTCAGGCACTCGGAGAGACTGGCACAGTATTACAACAAGAAAGAGGAATACAACAGAACTTACTATCCCCAGAAAAGAAATCAGTTTCCCCATCCCATGAATGCATACTAGACCCAGACACTTTTGATATTTCTTCTATACCAGAAGAAAATATTGTTTTTAAAAGAGGAGGTTTCACTATTTACAATTATTCGGATTTGATTATTACTGATGACCATTTTAACCTTTTTTCAAAGGGCATTAAGTTTATTCCATCCAATAGAGGTGATCTTGTAGAAAATATAGAAGCTTTGAAGCTTTTTGTGAGAAAATTAAACTTAGAGATACTCTTAGAATCTTTGCAGGACAATGTTAGAAACACTACAGACATTGACAAGAGATTAAAAAAGAAGAGTGTGTATAATCCACCTTTACATCCCTTACTGGAAACTTATGAAAAATTGGTCATGGAAGATATATATAATGAATTCAAACAAAATTCTAGGTTGGATTATTGGAATTTAACCAAGAATGAGTTTAATTTACTATGTGACTTAAGAAATGATTACAGCATTCGCATTATGGTTCCCGACAAAGGTGGGGGAATTTCAATTTTCAAGAGTATGGATTATTCCAACGCCATGCAAAATTTATTATTTGACGAGAATACTTATAGTCACACTTCCAAAAATCAAATCAACATCTCTTATTCCAGAATCAATAGTTATTTAGAGGAATATCTTTTGGAAGGGAGAATTAGTCCTAGTGAGTATGACTTTCTTTTTACAAAATTTCCTAAAATTCCGGTATATTTTGGAATACCAAAGATACATAAGGATATTTCCAGGCCTCCTTTCAGACCAATAATGGCGGCCAAGGGATCTAAAACACATTCATTATCTGTATTCATTGATTCTTATATACAACATGTAGTTCATAAGATGCCTCATTTATTAAAAGATTCATGGGAATTTCTAAAAAGTGTCAAACAAGATTTATTTCAAGATGATGTTCTGTTTTTAACCATAGACGTAAAGGACTTGTTCACATGTATTCCCAAAAATGAAGGGATGACTTTGTTTGAGGAAGTACTATTTAAATTCTCGGACCTTGAGAATGATAAGGTAAATTTAATATGTGAATTGATGAACATAGTTCTTGAAAACAATTTCTTATGTTTCGAAGGGGAATTTTATCAACAAGTTACTGGTGTACCTATGGGTGCTACATGTTCACCAGTATATTCCAATTTGGTCCTATTAGGATGGGAAACACAATATGTATTTGATGGCCCATTTTGGCCCCATATTAAACTATATCTCCGATACCTGGATGACATTTTTATTTTGTGGGGAGGCCGTGAAGAAGAAATTATTAAATTTATAGACTACATCAATTGTAGTACTGCCTTCCTTTCTTTTACTTTTCAATACAACACAATGAGTATTAATTATCTTGACACTTGTATTATCAAAGACAAATCTAACAAACAGTTTAAATCAAAAATATTCAGAAAGAAAACATTCTGTAATGCCTACTTACATTTTGAGAGCTACCATCCTATATCACAAAAGGTTAGTATAATAAAAGGGCAAGCTATTAGAATTGCCAGGATGACCTCCCACAAAGAAGACCTGGAATATGAATTTACTTTGTTAAGAGAAATGTTTTTGGAGAGGGGATACCCCACAGATTTGATTAATTCCACTCTACAAAATGTTTACCATCAATGGGGTCAAAAATACATCCCCCTATTAGGTTCTTCTGAAAACACTACAGTTGGGGGAGAAAACATTCATGATTTTAACACCACTTGTGTTTTAACATATGACACAAGAACCCCTGCTATCAAAAATATTTTCCAAAAGAATTGGAATATTTTTAGATCAAATGATGGTATATACAAGAAATTGGGTAATACACCCAGATTTGTCAACAAAATGGGTTTCAATATGAAACAACTTTTGGAATACAAAAGACCTAATACTTTCCAAAACAAACAAGGTACAAAAAGATGTGGCATATGTCACTATTGTTCTTATATTTGTGTTGAGCCAATTTTAATGTTAAACAATATTATGAACAGCAAGGTACACTTACAAAATGGTAATTGTAACACCAGAGGAGTGGTATACCTGGTTTTGTGTTGTACCTGTAAATATTTTTATGTAGGCAAGACCGAACGACTTCTTAAAAACAGAATTTATGAGCATCTAAATGATATTAAGAATCATAAGAACACTAATGCTCTGTATAAACATAGCACCTCTTGTGTTGAATTCAAGAAATTTGTCTTTGGTATTTTAGACTTTTAGACACTATAAAAATAGATACCAGGGGCGGTGACTGGAAAAACTTGTTAAAAAAGAAGGAAAGCCAATGGCAGTTTAGATTGGCTTCTATGTTTCCCCCAGGACTAAATGAAACTGTGTCATTAGTACCATTACTTATTGAAAGGGCCAACAATATTTGAATAACATATATAGATATATATATATATATATATATATATATATATATATAATATATATATATATATATATATATATATATATATATATATATATATATATATATATATATATATATATATTTATATACACTATTTTTTACATTTTAAAGTTGAAATGTTCAATTGGAACAAGTTTACATATTTACACATTAGTTAAGATTTTCTACACAATTTTTTATATAACTTACATAATATATTTATTTATTATTTATTATTCAGAAGTTTATTATATAACAATGTAATTTAACAAAGTTTTTAAACTAAATGTTGTGTTTTAAATAAGACCAAGGTGCCATTATATACTACAATGAAATTTCACAACAATACAATAGGTATATATATTTAATATATACAGTCTAGCTTCATATACATTTTTAGGTTGGTATTGGTTTAAATGTTAATTATTATGTGATGTCATTGATTCAAACACTATATAAATGTTTAAATAAATGTGGTTAATTGTTTCTGATGAAGTCTCTATCACGAGATGAAAGCGCTAAAACTGTTGGTTTTATTAAAGATGGATTGTTCGTACATTATCTAATTGACGTCCTGGATTCCTGGTTCATTTGGAATTATTTTATTACAGAATGTTATTTTTAAATATTAATATCAATACTGAATGACATTGAGTTCAATAACAGTAACTGCATTTATTAACTTAGAAAACATATATTTAATATGGCATAGTCACATAAATGTTTCTATTCTTATATAATAGCACTAAAGTTGTTTTACTTTTATGCATTAATATCATATCTGTATGTATCAAAGGGGAACACTTTTATGAGTAATATTTGTTCATGTGCTGAAATAATAAAATAATGGGACATGCCACTGATCTTATTCTCTCTGTTTTGCCTCCCACAAACCTATCTCTCTTTCTCCCTTTTTTTAAGTTTTTTTTTTTTTTTTGAAGGTGGGATATATTGCTATTGAAACGAAAATAACCATTTGCACATACAGTTTAGCCCACTGTTGCTCCACAGGGGGCTGTAGTGGCATGACCATAGGCAGCACAGATGACTACCACATCTATTTCACAACCTGCCCGTGTTGCCTTCACAACTCCTGCCCTACCTGCTGCATCTGTGTCAAATAGCTCTGCCCCAGCTGCTGGTGTAGTGGTACCTTATGAATGGAGGTGGCAGTTTTGTCACCCATCAGAAACTGGAAGGGCTAGTAGAAGATATTATGGAGATAAGTCTCAGTGCCTGAATCAGCAGAATTGAAAATGTCTTGTGTCAGTTTGCCAAATTGATGCCACTTCCAGCACTGACCCAAGAAACTGTCAGGATGCAGTGATAACAGTTCTGAGATCGAATACTAGATTCTCACTGTGCTCAGGCTATATGAGGATATACATCTCATGTATCCTACCTATTTCCAATAGTGGTGTCTCCCAGCCTTTGTGTCCATCACCATCTCTGTTCATCTTGTATATTCTACATGTCTGCTCCTGCTACCTATACTGTCCTACCTGCCTTATTGCCTCATTTCTTTCCACCTTCCCAACAGCCCTTTCTCTCAAAAAAAAAAAAAAAAAGAACAAAAATGTACACCTGTCTCACAAAAAAAAATTGACCCATAAATAGCTCTCCAGTTCACCTATATGCCATGTTGGCGCAAGTAATTTTTCCAACTGGCTATACAATATTATTCTGTTGTTGTCATCCATCTTTGGTGTGGTAACTCTCCAGGTTCATCAGATTCTGTGTAGAATTCTACACATATGCTATGAAGAAGTGCATAGCTATAGTGCTATCCCAACACCAACATGCTGCAAATTTCATATTGTTTCCCCTATGTTGTCTCCTCTGCTTGCCCTCCCCATTTTTATCAGTGTCTTACCAACAGCATTTTCACATGTTTAATCTGATCAAAAAATAGAAGCACACGCAACAAACATGACCAGAAATGGCCCATAATAAAGCTTTCACTTTTTGTCCTCAGCATTTGAGCATAACTTTGCATCTCACACCAATGCTAAGTGATAGTGAATGGCATTTCACATCCTATTGAAAAGTGGTGAGTTTTTGACATCGCTCACATTAGTCTGGTTACCATCATACAAATGTGCTTAAACCTGCTGCGCTATACGAATACACAGTAATGATACTACTTTGAAACAGTGACTCTAACAGTTATTTGGTTGCTGTGTGTAATTAGCTAGGAATTACATGTGGTGTGTTGAAATAAGTTGCATGTCTGTAACTTAGTGTTTTTGAAAAAGTGTCAAGGGTTCGATTCCAGATATATATTATTATAATCACATCAAAAGTGAGGAAATACTTCCACCTAAATACAACATCCTTCGCATAGACAGATTGTTCAAAAAAGGAGGTGGTGTAGCATTGATATTTAAACACCACCTCGATATTCAACTCCTGAACACATCTGCCTCTCACAACAACAATGAAGAAATCCTTTATGCCAATCTCAAACTAAACCCAAACAAAACAATCAATATCATAGGATGCTATTTCCCATCAGGGCAAAATAGTACACCCCTAGAAAATCTCTTGAGCTGGGCTACTCTACCTCTACCCCGGGAAATCATAATTCCCGGCGACCTTAACATCAACTGGCTATCCTTTAATAACAATCTCCCAACCATTCACCTTAATCTCCATGGGTTCATTCAACTCATCCAATCACCTACCCGAATCAACAAAAACCCTAACAATCATACCTTACTTGACTGGATAGAACAAAAAATCCAAGGCAACCAGGAACCAGCTCGATGTAAAAGTGTAAAATAGTAGTTTATTGTAGAACAGCAACTCGACAAAAGTACTCAAATAACACAAATCCACAATTGAAGTTCAAATGTGGATTTGCGTTGTTTGAGTACTTTTGTTGAGTTGCGGTTCTACAATAAACTAATATTTTACACTTTTACATCAATCTGGTTCCTGGTTGCCTTGGATTTGTTGTTTTTGTCTGGATTGGTCTTCCTTTATTTTGTGGTTTTTACTTGACTGGATGCTAGTCAACAAAGCCCCCTCGCTCTTACCTAGCAGGCTGCTTACCTGAAAGTCTTAGTGACCACTCCCCCACTTTCCTAATTTGGCACCACACAAACAGTCTCAAGCCCATTATCCACAGGCAAATACAGACCAAGTTCAATTTCAACCCCAACTCCTTCATCTCCTCCCTGCAAAAAATTAACTGGTCACCACTAAAATGCCTCAACCTAGATGAGGCTGTCCACTTCTTCAACAGTACCTTCCTCTCCATCCTAAACACCCATGCTCCTGTAAGAAATGCCAAAGCCAGATACAGGTGTGCCCCATGGTTACAAAAGATCACCAGAACTCTAATAAAATCCAGAGATAAGGCCTGGGAGCACTGGTGACTAACAAAAAATAACTCAGATGGGCAATCATTCCTTGAACTGCGCAATAAAGCCAAAAAGCAAATAAAATTAGACAAATCCCTCTACTTTAAATCCACCATAAACTCTACTAACTACAATCCTAAGCAATTCTGGTCCACTGTTAACACTATCCTCCACCCAGGAAAGGTTGATACCCCCAGCCATCCATTCCCTCTTCCTCCAGCAGTATTGCTGAATCCTTCAACAAACTTCACTGAAACTATAACATCTCTAAACAAACATTTCCCTACAAAAGCCACCCAACTCCTAACCCTAAACCCCCCACTCCTCTTTTTTACTTCACCTCAGTACCTACCTCCAACATAAAAAAGCTATTGTCAAAACTTAAAGCTACCAAACTCACAGCTGACAACCTCCCCTCTGAATACTTGAAATTTGCAGCTGATACACTAACCTACCGAATTTCAATTCTAATCAACTGTTCCATAACAGAAGACTATGTTCCCTCGATATGGAAAATATCCCACATCTTTCCCCTCTGCAAAGGCACCCCCTCCACTGACTTCTCCAGTTACTGTCCCATTGCTATCCTCTCCCCTCTCTCCATGATACCTGAAAAATGTATCAACACCCAGGTCTCCAACTACCTCCAAGCTAATAACCTCCTCTCCAAAACCCAACATGGTTTCAGGCCATATCACAGCACTAACCCCACTCTGCTCTCCTTCACCAACACTATACTTCATCACAAAAACAATGGCCTCTTTTCTATTGCCATATTTCTAGATCTCTCAAAGGCCTGTGACATGGTATCTCACAAGCTACTACTCTCTACTCTCCCCAACCTCTCCTTCTCACAATCAGCCTGCGACTGGTTCCACAGCTATCTACATAGATGCCAGCAATCAGTAATCTGGGATGATAACCTATCACCTTGCTTCCCAATTACTCTTGAAGTTCCCCAAGGGTTTATCCTTGGCCCTCTGCTATTCTCAATTTTCACTAACAACCTACATACTGCCACCACACAAACATCTCTTATATAGAACACAGATGACTCTACTCTCATCTGATCTGCCCCCACTCTACCAGAACTACAACAAATCACACAGGAATCATTCTCTTCTGTAGAAATCTGGCTACCCAATGCTCAGCCCCTACTCAACCCAAGCAAGACAAAACTTCTCCTGTTCCAACCTTCCCAAAGCCACCCAAAACACCCTCCACTTCAACATTCTCGCCAAAGACAATACCATCATCTCTCCATCAGAACACACAAAGTTACTTGGTGTGGAAACAGACAACAAACTTAGATTTGACACCCACATATCTCTCACAATAAAAAAAGGTCACAAGAAACTTGGTGCATTATATCGAAGCCGCCAATTCCTAACCAAGGTGGCTAGAATATCCATAGCCAATTCCCAGCTAATCTCCACCCTACTCTATGCATCCTCCATACTTACCAATTAGACAGACAGACCTACACTAGCTGGATACTTGTTACAACAAAATTGCTAAATTTGCCATTGGAACCTCCTACCGCAGCCATCATTGTATCTCCCTTAAAGAACTAAACTGGCTAGAACTCTCACAACTCCTTCACTTTAATCAACTCACCCTCACTCATTAACTTATTAACAACCCCCATAACATCCCTTCCCTTCAAACCCTTCTCCAATCATATCACTTCACTAGGCCCTTAAGATCAAGCAACAAAAATCAATTCACTGTTATTAAACCCAAAAACTCAGCAGGAGAAGCCATATTTTCATGTACCATATCTAAACTTTGGAACATTCTTCCACCCACTATAACTACTCTACCTCCTAGCAACCTTTTCAAGACTGCGCTCAAATTTCCACTTAAATTGGCACTGGCTTTGTCCTTGTTCTAATCCAGACTAACATTCCCACCCTTACCTCCCACCCACCTAGACGCTTAACCCAACTATACTACCGCCAATACTAACCACAGTCAGAATTAGCTAGTTGTCTATACATACTTTAAAGTCTTGTCTGACAACTTTGTTACTAATATTATAAATTATAAGAAACTATCTTAACTTGCAACATTCACTGTATATACTGTTGATAATTAATATCTTGTTATTGTATTAAAGCCAACAACCTGTAATGTTGTTTACTATTGCTGCAACTTTGTATCTCTATTTATCATGTACATGATGTGGAGCTTTTCTCCCCAGGCATCCGCTGAAAAAGAACCTGCGTCCAGTTGGAATTTCCAGGTAAATAAATAAATTATATATTATAATATTAACTAGCAAACCCTCAGTAATCCTAACTCTCCACATCATATTAATGTATATGGATTAAAACAACTAATCTCTCAACCAACCCATACAAACAACTTTCACTCTCCTAGCACCTTAATAGACTAGATCCTCCTCTCTAAACCCTCCAAATACTACAATCCTGAGACACTTCCTGACTCCCTAAGTGACCACTCACCTATAAAAGTGCTCAGGTATACTCTCCAACTCTCAAAACCACACAGAATTATCACCTGCCGTAAACTTTCCAACTTCAACCCAGAAACCTTTAAAACCCTCCTCTCTAGAGTAAATTATAACTTCCTCACCCAGCTCCCACTTGATGAAACAGTCCAAGCTTTTAACTCAACTTTCCTTAACATCTTAAACTCACTAGCTCCACTCTGAAAAGTAAGAATAAAAGCTAACATATCCCCTTGGCTATATAAAACAACTCAGACCCTAATGAAAACCAGAGATAGAGCTAGGAAAACATGGTTACACTCAAAACACCCTGCTGACTTGATTAGGTATAAATAACTAAGAAATCAGACAAAAAAACTCATCAATAAGGACAAGAATGATTTCTACTACAACCCACCAACAACTGTAAAATCTGACCCAAAAAAATTCTGGAACGCTATTAATCAAATACAACACCCAGGCTACCTTACTTCATCCAACCCATGCCCTGAAAAGTCACCAGAAGAAATAGCCAGCACCTTCAATACCTATTTTATATAATCTATATCCAAGCTATTCAACCCCAATCACAACATCCATAACAACACTCCTCTCAACTGCCCCGAACCTTTTCCAACCTCAAACTCTGTAAACACTTTCTCCCTTAAATCTGTTCTAACCACCTATATCAAAACCCTTCCCTCTAAGTTAAAACCATGCTCTGTATCTGCTGACAACATCCCCTCTTATTTTCTCCAGATAGCAGCTCCCTCTAATGCTTTGCCAGTATCTATCATAATCAATCACTTCATCTCAGAATCTAAAGTCCCCCTCAGTCTGGAAACAATTCTACACCATAACTATTCATATTGGACATAATCCTGCTGAAATCTCTAATTTCAGACCCATTGCTATCCTTCTCTCCTCTCTCTAAAGTCTTGGAGAGATGTATACATAAACAAGTTATACAATATCTCATACATGAAAACCTACCAATGCCCACACAGCATGGTTTCCGACTTAAACATAGTACCACCACAGCTCTACTATCCTTCCTTAATACTATCTCTTTAGCCAGAGATGATCATAAACTTATCTCGTGTCTATTCCTTGATCTCTCAAAGGCTATCAACATAATTTCTCACTCTCTGTTACTGAAAAAAGTGTCTGACCTGAACTTCTCCCCTGATACACTTGCATGGTTCTCTAGCTATCTCACTGACAGACTGCAGTCAATAATATGGCACTCTGCACTATGTACTCCCATTCCAGTAAGAATGGGTGTTCCCCAGGGATCCATTCTTGGTCCATTACTCTTTAATATCTTCACTAACTTACTATATTCTTCCTTCCCACAGTCTTCTATAGTCCGATATGCAGATGACTCTACAGTCATTACCATAGCCAATTCCCCCTCTGAACACTTGTCAGCTATCCAGTCATCGTTTAACTCAGTCGAGTATTGGCTCTTTAACAATCAGCTCATCCTTAATCCTAAAAAAAACAAAGCTGCTACTCTTCCTCCCTAAAAACAGTCCACCACATCGAATCCTCCTTCACCATAATCTCCCTAAACAAAACCGCTATCGAAGTTGAATCCAGCACAAAACTACTTGGTATTACCATCGAAGATCAGCTAAAATTCAACCTTCACATAAATAATTGTATCAGAAAAAAACATCAGAAATTAGGAGTACTATATAGGAATAAAAAATTTCTCACCACAGAAGCTAGGATCTCTCTCACTCAACCTTCTACCCTGTTTAACATATTGCTCCCAAATATTCACAAATCTTAACTCATCTCTACTTACCAAACTAGAGTTAAACTATCACAAAATAGCTAGATTCATAGCTCAACAACCCTATAAATCCCACCACTGCCTCTCCTTAAAATACTTAAACTGGCTTGAATTACCTCATCTGCTTCTCCTCTCTCAGCTGCAAATCATACACTCCATTCTACATCTGCCTGCCTTCTGTCCAACCCTAAGCTCCCTCATATTGCACTACTCTCCCACAAGACATCTCTGGACCGCAAGCCTAGATCTATTACACATCTACAAACCTAAGTCTAAAACTGGGTGCAACATATATAGCTACTACTCCTCCATAATCTGGAACAAACTCCCACTCAAACTCCGAACACTCACACATCCTAAACAATTAAAATTGGCCATGAAAGAGTACTTTATAAGGCACTGGACTTGCCACTGTTCTCACCCTCCCTGAACGCATGCATCTAAACTAGATACATCCCATTTCTCTCCTCCATAGTCTCTATAAACTCATTATACACAATGGCAATAGTTCATGTATTATAAAACTTCTAGATTAATTAGCAAACTTCCTATGCCTTTCCTGTAACTTCCTATACATGTTTACCTCTGAGTTATAATTTTGTATGCTTGTTGTTTGCGTTCGTTGTTTCTCTTTTGACTCTGACTATTAAGCATTATGTATAACTGTAAGTGTTTCTTAAAGCACCTTTAAATTGTGAAATTGCTTGTTTGTACTATGTGGAGCAAATCTCCCTGGGCCTCTGCTGAAAAAGGGCTTTAGCCCAGTCAGACACTCCCGCTCAACAAATATAAAATAAATAAATTAATTAAAATATATCAAAATATTATTTAATTCATTTTATATTATTATCGTGTATTTATCTCCAGTTACAACATTTCATGAACCTATCAGGAGTAGGAAAAATGTAGAATAGTATTGGAATAGTGCAGCAATAAAGCATTTGTAAACACATAATATTGAGGAAACATTTAAGAGTAACACACCATAAAGTTGGTCCTAAATATCCCATGCCCCAAACTCTTGGTATGCCACTCTCCATCTCTCGGTCTCTCTCGTCACCCTTTCTGTTGCATCTCTTTTTACTGTTGCATATTTATTAGGCTGATGGATATAATATTCATTAAAACAGAGCTTTCAGGTCAAACAAACCCTTCATCGTGTATATACTGATGAAGGACATAATGTTCATCTCATGGGAATTTACTATTGGCATTGCTGTGATTAAGCGTAATGCCCACATCCTCCCTTGCTTCAGTATTTTATTATTATCCTTTCAATTGTGAGATTTAACATTGTGATTTATGAGTTCCTTTATGGTGTATTGAGATAATGTTCAGATCTATAGAATGATTTTGCATAGTGTCAAAACGTCTAATCCAGAACAATGCCAAACTCTGATTTACTGTTTTTATAAGACTATTTTATGTGTAGCTGTTGCCTACATTTTGTATTTAGCCACCATTATCCTGGGTCTGTCATTATGTACTTGTTCCCCATTTCCCTCTCCCTTATGTATATCTCTTTCTACACCCTTCTGTTTTATTAGTCTGAGTCCTCAGCATTTGCTCAATGTCTTGCACCGAGTGGCAATACTAACTGACAGCAAATGGTAGTTCATGTCCTATGGCAAAATCTTGTGAGTTTTTGTTTTAGTCCGCATTAGCATAGTTACCTTCACACAAATATGCTGAGGTGCACAGTGCCATAGACACACTAAAAGTTATAATATGTGTAACAGTTACTCTTCTGTATCAATTAGGTTGCTGGATGTCACTTACCATCTTGGGGATGTTACAACTGCTATAACTATGAAGAAGGCTGCTTCCTACATATTCCCTTTCATCTCCCTGTTGTCAGTGTTCCTTACAATGTATAATTTAAACTTAACAAAATTTGAGTTCCTATGTGAGGTGAGATAATCCTGTGATCTGTATACTAATATTTTATACTGTCAAAGGTTTGAATCCAGAAGTATGTCACACAATTATGTAATGTTTTTCCTTATTAACAATATGTGGGTAACTGTGAACCACATAAGTAATTAACCCACCCGTATCCTCCTGATGTCCTCATCATGGCTACAATCTCCTACCCCTTCATGGTTGGACACACTTTATTGTACACAGCAATTCCTCTAAAGTGTACAGCTTTTCAAAGGATGTCCACAATTTTGCATCTTAATTTATGGTGTATTCATCACAACATATGTGAATTCCTGGAAAATCATTGATGATGTAACTCATTCATAGTAGAAGTGTATGTCTATAAGGGCAGTATGTAAAAAGTGTCCCTAACATTTTGCTTTTCTCATCCATTATTTTTTGCCTTTATATGTACAGAGCCTGAAAGAATCATCATGATGACAACTCTAAGAGTAGCACACCACAAAGATGTGCCAAACTGTCCCATAAAGATATAACTTTGTATCTCTCTATCCCTGTCTCCAAATGATTCCCTTTTTTCCACTCCATGTGCTTCATTGGTCTTTCTCTCCAGCATTTGTATGATGCCTGACACCAAGTAGCACCTGTAACTTATGGGAAATGGCAGAACACAGTCGATGGCAAAATCTTGTCAGTTTTTGCCATTGGCTGCATTACTTCAATGCTTAATCTTGCTACTCTTTGTAAAGACAGGCTGATAGCACTATGCAAGACGGTTTAAATAATTTATTCAAGAGGTTGCAGCGATGGTGCAGTTTTAAGTAATATTATGAAGAATGTTGCAGACAAACTTCCTTACTTCATGATGTTTCCATTGTTGAGTTTTCTGCCAGGATTCACATGTTTGGTACCTCATGTGTTTCATATTCACTTACAGAATTCACAAAGTTTCCCAGAAACTACTACAAGACATTAGGTATAATCAAGGCTTTATGTGTTATCAAGTATAGTACAACAGACACATTTGGACAATATTCTTAATATACACACTTTATAGCATCAACGTGGTTTCATTTAAATACATGTCTTGAATTGTATTAACTATGACACATACATGTCTGTTACTGATATATTGATGTATTGACTTTTTATTACTCAGTCATGACGACAGTTGCATCATGCTTCAAATACATGCACAGCCACCAGGTATGAGGGCTGTGTAAATAGAGCAGCTGTGTCATCCATATAATGAGGAATATATTTCAAATGTCATGACTAATGTGGAAATCATGACACATAAAACATTAACATAACACATATTTGTTCTGGATTTCATTGCAATCAGAACATTTTTTCTGTCTATGTTACTTATTTACACAAAACTTGAAAGGGAGCAACACTGACTACTGTAAATTCCATTCCAGGTTCAACACCTGAATATAACATTATGCATCATTAATACTTTGCCATCACATGCACAAATGAGCTTGTCAGAGGTGAGCTTCAGGAAAATATGTTTAAAAAATAACACTATTGTTAGTGATTTGTATTACTTCTCTATGAGGTTACGGACTGTTGTAATCATTTTATGTGGATTTAACTGTAATAATAGCTGAACACTTTATTTTGTAAAGCTATATCAGCACTCCGACACTTACTCTTGGAAATAATGTGCAGTGGTATGGAACCTTTTTATACACACTTATTTACTGATTTTTAATAGTACATTATCATATTTTGACTTTTTTGTTTGCATTTACACTGCACATTGTCCAAGCATGAGAAAACACCATTGGTAATGACACAACAAACGATTATAGTTTGCATACAATCGTCCTGAGCTGAACAGTCATGAATGCTTCACTGTCAATCTGCTGTTTCAGAAGTGGGGACTGTGATCAAAGCACCATCATGCAAAATAGGTACATATCACTCTGGTTAACACAATGTACTTGAATGACAGCAGAGATGAAATATGTAAGCAGTATGTAATTATTTGTGATCAGCGCTTTGCCATTACTCCTGCCTATCAACATACATGCCTTTTCACACATACCCGTGATGAACACTAGCTTCTCTGTACCACACTAATGAGATTGTCCTTTCATAATTGCACTGCCTCACTGAAAAAGGCAGAATTCACATGTAGCGCTTATAGTTAATACTGTGCTCTCTTGATTGTGTAACTAGATAGGTAGGTGATTTGAATCTGACGTGGTGAAATTGTGTGTGTATGTCTGTCTTTAAGGTGAGTTTAACTTCAACAACAGATGTGCTGTGTTTGCTTTTAGTCAGGAGAAACATTTAAACTGGAATACGATGCCTGCATCCTCTTATCACATTTTTTAACACAAACATCTGCCATGCAGTGCACTGATGAGGTCATCCTTTGACAAGTGCACTCTCTCACTTCTCCTGTGGCACTTGCAGGTAATACAGTGTCATTAAGATTGTGTAACTAGGAAAGTAGGTGGTTCAGATCTGACAATGGTAAACTTGTGATTGTGTATCTCAAGTGTCAGGTACATACAGCTTCATCAACAGAATATTTATATCTGCTTCCACTCAGGAGAAACAGAGGAATTCCTCCATCCACTTATCCCATTTTTAACAAAAAACATCTTCTCTGAAGCACATTAATGAGGTCATCCTTTCATAAGTGCACTCTCTCCCCATAACAGACAGACTTCTCCTGTGGTGCTTGTGGTTAATACAGTGTTCTCTAGAGTGTGTATATAGATAGGCAGGTGGCTTGACTCCAGTATCACTTAAATAGTATAGTTGTGGGTACCATCACATACAATTGGCTACATCACAACACCCATTATTTATACTTCAACATGGGAGACATATTTTTAGTAGCAGAGGACTACCCCATACATTTCTAGCATCCCCAATCAAACCCAGCTTTGGGAACACACTGATTACATCAATCTTTCAAAACTGCACTGTCTCACATTTGTAATATGATTTAGCCTGTGGCACCTGTGGTTAATACTGTGCTTTCTAGACTGTGTAACTAGATAGATACGTCATTTAAAGCCACCCATGATTAGTTACTATGAGTGTGGGTTTCTTTTTCAAGCTGTATACAAAAGGCTTCAAATATATGCATGATGGGACATTGTTATTGTCCACCACTTTTTTTCCTTTTTAGGTGAAACATTACCCTATTACACACGGGTGATGTCATCCATTCAAATGTGCACTGTGGCAATCTTACACCAACACCTCATGTGATGCTTGTGATTCAGGGAATGTTATCTAACCTGTGATGTCAGGTAGTCAGTTCAAGTCCAGCCATTACTTTTTACATTCAGTTGTTGCAGTATGATTGTGACTATACATGTAGGTAACAATGCTGTTGTCACCTGTCTGCTATTTGCCTATATAGCTGGAGATTCCTCTTACATGAACTTCTGCTTACATTTCAAGAAAATGTTTTCTTTAGTACCAATGATGTCATTTCGTGCTTTTCTAATAGTACTTGCCCTTCTTCTCCTCTGGCATGAGGAAATTAGACAATGCTCTGTATGCTGTTGCCTTAGCAAGCCATGGGTTCAAAAATATGATTATCTAAACACTGTATGTGATTTTGGGAGTCCACTGTCACAGCGATGACTGCATTATGCATCCCGTGGGTTTGGGTATACCTAGCATCAGGCAATGTTGTGTGAAAAGAGACATATTGCACCACTCTTTAACCAAATTACAGACACACATATACCTTGCAGCAATAAGATGCTGTAATGTCTTCAAATACACAATGTAGTAAAACTTTTGCAGTGGTGTATTCATTCTTCACAATGTCATGTAGCTTCTGCGGTCACACAGGTAGGTGTTCAAAACCCACAGTGAGTGACTGCAATCATCGTGTGTGTATCAGTATACTATTATACATGAATGATATCCACCACAGTTGTATTGTGTACAGTTACATTGAGAGAGCTGCTCCCCACCCATTTTACCACAAACAACTGATTTGTGACCCAATCATAAAATGTAATGACTTCACAAAGGTGGAGTCTCACTTTTGTGGTAAGATGGTGGTGTGTGAGTGTGATTTTGTACATTTTGTTAGTCTGTGTACTTACATAAGTAGCTGTTCAATTCCAGCAAATGGTGACATTATGTGAGTCTACTGATGTGACATAAACACCATTGAATCAAGTTTTTTGTATCTATTTTTATGATAGACAAACAACTTTCACAACATTTGGGGATTTCTTTGCAATGAAACAGGTGTTCTATGATTCGTGTGGTGCAACTGCTCTTGTGACACATACAGTGAGTACTGACTTGTATAGCATATCTACCAGATAGAGTGTGGTTTGAATCTGGGACTGTGGGTGCACAAAACAATTTGGACAAAAAACACTAGTTGGCCATGCAACATTGATATTGGACTGATCACAGTTGTGTGGACATTGACATAGGTACCTTCTCTTCACCAGTCTGACAAATTAATATTGTAGAAATTACCACCAAAAGCCATTCCTACTTCAAACCTTGATTTGTGTTATTTGTGACAAGCTCCATTACTACCTTCTGTGGCAGACACTGTCAATACACAGCTCTATAGAGTGTGTAGTATGATAGGCAGGGGTTTGCATCTGGTAACATCTTCTGTTAGGTAATTGCATGGCTTAGGCAAAAAAAGTTATGACTCAGTCAGAGGACCACATTTTTAAGGTATCAAACTCCAAGTTAGAGTATATATCCAATTACAATAAGAAACTAATGTAATTCCTTCAAGGATGTTCTTCATGACACAACCAATATGCACATTTCTGTGGCATCAATCGTTGATATACAACTCTCTGAGATCTGTCTTGGGATATATTCAAGTCTGGCAAGATGCAAATGCTGAGTGTGTCAGTGATAACTCACAGCCATTATTTTCCAAATCCTAATGCTCTGAATTGCATGTTTTCAAGCAAGAATTGATGTATTACTATGATTCTTGTGTTCACACTGCAGAACTTTAAAGGACATGAGGGCTTATATAACATTTCTTACTGTATGGCATGCTGCAAAATTATGAGAAAGTGTGAGTGGACCTGTGTTATGAGACTTCCTTGTGTGATTGTGTTGTTTACTCAATGTTATGGTAGTGTTTGCTGTAATTTCTTGTGAGCCTGCCCAGTATAAAGATGTAATAGATACGTACCATTTAGCAAAGATACTTTTAAGTAATGAATGTCTTAACGACAAACTACCCAATCTAGAGGGGGTCTATATTAGATCATCAAAATGGCAGAATTTCGAATGATCTAATATCGAACCCAATATCGCGAATGCTGAAAATAGTGAAGCTGCACAAAACTGAATTCTTTCCTAGGGAAAGAATTTGGTTGGCCGTTGTTGTGTCTTCGCTGTTTTCCACGACGTGGTGGAAAGTTACGGGTTGGGTTAAGGTAAGTGTGTGATTGTGTGAATGTTTGGGTTAGGGTGCAGGTTGTGTGAGTTAGGGTTAGAGCGCGGGTCAGGTAAGTGTGTGATTGTGACAGAATTTGTGGTTGTGGCGGGTTAAGTGAGTTAGGGTTAGGGTGCGGGTGAGGTGAATGTACGATAGTGAGAATCTGGGGTTAGGGTCTGGGTTAAGGTAAGTGGATAGATAGTAGTGTATGTGCAGTGTAGTGTAGAGTTAGATGTAACTTTTAAATGTATGTGTGTGGATTGCTGATTTTTAGTGTGCTTGTGGTGTGTGTGTCTTTCTCGGAACAGTGAATTTTTTCCCTGGGAAAAAAATTTGCTGTTTTGAGATTTCGATATTATTAGGGTTTGGGATTTATAATTCTTTAACCCATGTGTTCTAACAGCAATCATATGGATATAATTTATTTTACTTTTGATCTCTCTTACAGTATATATTCCAGTGGCAGAATACTTCCTTGCACCTGCCACACAGGTATAGCTAGGCATCCTCAGTACAATCATGTGAGTAACATGAATATTATTGAGCATGCCACTGAACATGCATAATGGCAACCGTATATTGATGTTTTGTGACATTAATTGTATTACTGTTTAACATTTACATTAATATCCAATACATTCTTGGATAATACATGTTTAGAGGTACGATACCCCCTTTTTATGGTTACAAGTGACAACAAGGGGCAAAGACATGTCCCCTTCTGTTGTGCGTTCGACAACAGTTGTCTGTTCATTTATTCTTGTTTATACACTTGTTAGAGAAGAATGCAGCAGTACTGTTGTACTGTTGATTACTATGGATAACTTTCTTTATAGACATCTGATATGCAATAACTGTATTATACACAAATACACCCTCATATATGTACTGTCTTGCTAATTGTTATTGGAACTCGCACTTTATTGATATTTATCACAATTATTCCCCTTTCTTACACTGTTGCTCTTGCTCTGTGTCCATCTCATATCTTTTGTTAGCATGTCAATTTTAATTTACTTACATGGGACAATAAAGTGAACAGGGATATTTTTTTTTTAATCAATATGTTATTTATGGCAAAAATGTGCTTTGTGAACTAATCATATTTTAATTATCTGTGTATATTTTCCCTGTTTATCTTCCCCTGCTTCTTGTTTGTGCACCAATATAATTATATCTGAGTAACATTTCCCCGTTTACCTTCCCCTGCATCTTAGTTCTTTCTGGAAACTTGACTTGTGTTCTGCTTTCTGCATGTGCTCACTCACTAGGTTTGCCTACAGGCAAAAAGTTTTGTTTAGATTGTGTGCCAGAGCCTCCATGCACTTTTTTGTGAAAGCTAACGCTTCTGCTGGCCATAGAAATATTCTGACAAATGTGCAGGCTTATTTAGCAGCATGCATATTCAATGAGCATGGCTGTTAATTGTATAAACACACTTACATTGCGTGGGCTTAGCGGGAAGTGTAAATGCTTGTTGATGAATCCAGGGGATTATCTTTATTTGGGGACTGCCGTTTATTAGCATCTGACACTCTGCCTTCTACACCTTTACCTCTTTACCTAGCTGGGTTTCCTTTTAAATAACCAAATCAACTGCTACTAGCCCTCTTTTCAAATGTTCTTCTTCTTCTTGCTGTATTATTTTTTGAACAGCCTCACTCCAAAATATTTCAGCCTGAACTTTACACCTGTGAAGCACCATCAACCATATAACTGCTTCTAGCATCATGTATGATGTGCACATATGCATTTCATAACCTGAGGTTTTAACTGCCTGCTTTGCTATTTCCCAGATGATATTATGAATTTCAGCCAAGTCAGTGTCATACGTCTTCCAAACCAGCCACCATGCCAGTGTATATGCACATATGTGCATGCATGAGCTGCAAGAATAAAGGAAATCATAAAACTCCACACTAGCACCTGCAGTGAAAGAAGAATCTTCTTCTACGTCTTCTTAAACTAGGTGTCTTAATGACAAAATATTCAAAATTTGTGCAGTGACTTTTGCATGGTTCATATTCAGTAAAAGTACCACCCCAATTTCTTACAATTTTATTACAAAATCAAAGAATTTGCCTATACTTATTCCAGAATGAAACCAGGATATGTAACCACATGCGCTAAGAATCTTTATGCTCATTTAGACACATGCACTGATAGGGATGCACCATCAGAAACAAATACAGGGATAAATTCAATATCCCCCAACTCAGTGGTCACAAGGTATAAATAAACCTTACAACCGAGAGAAGAAACTGCTTAGATTACCTTATAAACCTAAAAACTCTTATCACAATGAAAATACAAATGATCTCACCAAGAAACTGAAGGCAGTTATTAAGGTCAGCAAAGCCTCCCATGAATGTAAGCTTGCAAGTCAAGCTAAGGATAACTGTAAATCCATCTTCACCTATTTTACAAAACTAAGGAATAACTCACTTCACTTCTCAGAACTTATATATATTGGTACCTTCTATTCAAATCTTAACACTATTGCCAACATATTAGCTAACAGGTTTGCAGCGATTTTTCCCCTGAAACTAGAATCCTTATTCCAGATATACCAGAGTCACTGCACCCCAACTATGGACTATATCCTTAAAGTTATCTCCAAACCTAAAAGTACTTCTTCAGTGGTCCAAACAACATTCTAGGATGTCTTATAAACAGTGTGAGGCAGGCCCTTGTTCATTTCCTCCTTGTCTGCTTGGCCTTACCACAGGCTATGTTTCCGATCAGACCTCAAACAAGCTAATAACCTTAAAGATAGTACTCACTGTGGTAAAATAGGCTGCACACTGCAAAGTCTAACACTGCCCCTTCCCTCAACCTTAACCCTACACATTACCTTAAAAAAATCCCATAACACTGTGACTACACAAGGCGCAATCCACACACAAACATACACACACACACACACACACACACACACACACACACACACACACACACACACACACGCACACGCACACACACACACACACACACACACACACACACACACACTAAAAATACTGCATCTGTTCCCTTACCTAATCTTGACCCTAACAATAAAATACACACATCACCAGACAGATATACAATATCTATCCTCACTCTATCTCTAACTCTCAAATAGATGCAAAAGCACTCCTATCTATCCAAACCCCACTCACCTGTCTCAGCAAAACATACTCATGACATTTTGACCATTTGGCTTACCATTAATTCATTTTAAAGCACCATTCCTAGCTCTTGCTGACCAAACAAATGTTCGATGAAATGCAAGAAACTTAGGTGGATAGATAGATAGATAGATAGATAGATAGATAGATAGATAGATAGACAGCACATCCTGTCAGGCATTATTGCTTCTGTATCAAAGTATACTGGTGTCCCAAAATGTTGCAGAGTATGTTAAACAAGTCCTGCCTTTTCAAAATAAAATATGATATTCTGAGTGTTTTCACGGGTTTAAAACTAATATCAGTAATCTGGATACAAAATAACAGGTGAGAACTTTTAATATATTAAAAGAGACCTTGAGGACTATCAGAATAAAAATACTTTTGTTTGGAAGAAGCAAAAAAAGAGGCCTGCATTTTTTAAATCATCCGATTCCTCTACTAGTAAAACTAGGGGGAAATGTAAGCATATGTTGCATTTGTATATTGGTTTTGAACAAGGAACTGACAAGTCATTTAATATGAATATATGAAACTGATTTGATGGAAAATTCTCCTCACCAGAAAATATCAAATTTAAAAGGACATACCAATGTAAAAAAATACATGGTGGTAGAAAAAAATAGAAGAAAAAGAAAAAAAATGTTAAGAGTTGCTCTAACATCTGATGAAACAAACTATTCTTGATTTGACTTAGTAATTAATTTAACTGAAGCTACCTTTTCCTATGAATGCCTATCAGTGTTAAATAAAAGTTTAACTTTTCTGTACAACCTCATTTGATGTAATGTATTAATTAAAAATGCATTTCCAGAAATGTAAACATCATTTACTGGTCTGAAACAAATGAAGTTATCTGTAGTGCTGAAAAGATGTTTAGATTAAAAAATAATGATTTTAAAAAACATTATCATCCCTTGGTACATATTTTTGAGACTCTAGTTCTGAGGAAATTAATTCAAAATAAGGCTACATTATTTTAAGAATATTCCCATAATTGAACTGTCAAGGGAAAAAGAAGCACTATATTTGTTAAAAGAGAACAAAATATGGTCATTACAAGGCCTGATAAGGATAGGTTTGTGGCTGTATGGGATAAAACTGATTATTTAAGGGAAGCTGAAAAACAGTAATCAGGAAAATATACTTCCCCATGTTTTTGGATTCCATCTCCCATTTAAAAAAAAATTTTGAGCATCAAAGGTTACAACTAATTATGGATGACCCTCAACAACAAATATTTGTAATTATTTTGTCAAAAATACATCAGAACATTTTTTCCTTAATCAAGAAAAACAATTCTTTCAGGAAGAGGCTCTTTAACTGAAACAGCTTCTGCCTTCCTGCAACACTATTTCAAATCCCTTTAGGATTTGATTTCAGCCATATTAAAAGATATCACTCATTTTTTGAACAGTTTGAAAATTAAAAAAAAAAATCTTCATTTATGATTATACCTTATGTTGATTCCTTGAATTACCTATGATGGAGGAATGATGGCACATAAGATTTTTTTTTTAATATGTAGTAAATATGACACGGGTTTTAATAACTTTTTGATAGATTTGTTAACTTTACAGACTAAAAATGTTTTCTCTTTTCAAAATGATAGTTATTTGTAAAATGGGTGAAACAGCTATAGATGCAAATGTTGCACTATATATATATATATATATATATATATATATATATATATATATATATGCGAAAGTGCACTTTTGCGAACACCACTTGAGCAAATTGTTATGGACCTTAGGGTTAGGGCTTGGGTTAAGGATAGTGGATAGCTAGTAAGGCTATCCACTATCCTTAACCCTAACTCTAACCCTATGGTCCATGACTACCACACCACAGTGGAGGAAATTGTATGTCCTCCACGGTGCAGTAGTCACGGACCTATGTCCTCCACTGTGGTGCGGTAGTCACGGACAGCTATCCACTATCCTTAACCCAAGCCCTAACCCTAAGGCCCGTGACTATGGCACCACAGTGGAGGACATTGCCCGTTCATTCTATTGATGTTCACGAAAGTGCACTTTTGGTGAAGTGCACTTTTGCGTTAGTGGGCATCTACTACCGGATTTTGAAATAGTGTAATTTCGATTTCCGGTAGTAGACCCATATATATATATATAAATATATATATATATATATATATATATATATATATATATATATATATATATATATATATGTGTGTATAGATATATATGGTTTCACTTCATAATCTCGAATTACTGAAATCCCGAATTTCAGTAACCCGAGACTATAAAGTCGAACCATTCACAATACCGAAATCCACAATCCCGAATCACACAATCACGAACATACATACACCATACACCACAAAACACACACACCATTCCATCCAGAGCACACAAACCACAACACCCTACACTACATATAAGCAGGGGGGGCAAGCCCCCCCTGCACACCCCCAAAATTATATATACCAACTCAAAGGTCGCACATAACATAAAAAAAAAAACTCACATCATGCCATCTTCCACTCACTCGCACATCACACATACACAAACACCAACAAATCCAGCACTTACACTCACACTTACACTTCCCTACCCTTAGCCACACATACAACGTACAAAAACACACACACAAACACTCATTCACCTGCAATCTCAGGCATCATAACACTACACGGAACGTACCGGAAATGTATAAGCGCAGATTCAAGATATTCAAATTCGCTCTTATGCACTTTCAGCATTCTGGTTTTCACCTTCATGGTCTTGGGTTACTGAAATTCAGGATTTCTGTAATTCAAGATTATGAAGCATAACTACATATATATATATATATATATATATACATATGTATATATATATATATATATATATATATATATATATATATATATGCCAGATTATTTTATGTATGATATTTTTGAAGAGGAAATCATAAGGGATGTCAGTAAAATGCATTTTCTTAGGTATAAAGGATCTCTGGTACCATGTCCTTGACCTCTGCTGGATGATTTGGGATGAATGAGTTGAACAGTTAAAAAAATGTGTAGTTTTCCTCAATTCTAATAGTTTTGGGATAAAATCTGCAGATCAATTTGATTTTTTTGCAGCAGTTTTTTTAGACGTATCAGTTGCTAAGCTGATTGATGGCAAAATGCCTACTACAGTGCATAGATAACCATATTGTAGAAATTCTCTGTTACAGTCAGATGGTTGACATCCCAAACATGTGGTCAAGAACATTCCCAAGTTCCAATGTTTAAGGTTTAAAAAGATATTTGGTCATTATAATATAGAAGTCGAGGAACTTATGAGTTGTTTTTGTAGAAGGACTTGGACATACTGCAAAGAAAGAAACTTGTAAGAAGTATTTGGGGGGGGGCATGAGTTGTGAGTTACAATTCCATGTTTCAGTAACTGTTTAAACTTCCTGAGCATTTTTTTTAGATGTGCCAGGTTGTCTGATGTGCATTAAAGTGTAATGTCATTGGGGTATTGTGTTAGGGCGACCTGTTGTGTGTATATGGGTGTTGTTAAAGAGGAATAGGACCAAGACTAGAACCTTGTAGTACACCAGTGCTGACTGGGAGGTATGGAGAGAGGGTGTATTGTCATTTTACTGTCGGATACCTACTGGACAAGTAGCTTTTGAACCATAGAATGGTCAGCTGAAATAAACCTAGTGAGGACATTTGAAGTTGAAGTTTGCTGTCACAAACTGTATCAAAGACTTTAGACAAGTCTAGAACTAAGAGGGAAATTTGTTTGCTATTATCTCTAACTTTATTAACAGTATCTATGAGGGTTTTGTAGTGTAGTGTTAGTGCTATGAGAGGGAGAGAAACCATGTTGTATAGGAAACATAAGTTCTTCCTGCTAGAGATAGTTTAGCAATCATTTTTGGAGACTTTTTTCAAGCCTTCTGTAAGGGGTGCACAATTGTTATTGGCTTAAAGTTAGTGATGTCTGTTGAATTTTCTCCAATGTGCACATAGATAATGTGCATTTGTTTCAAGAGGAAATGGGATTCTTGAATTGACCTATTTATTAGGATTAAGACAGGATAGGCAATGCTATTGGCTGCTATTTTATGGTACTTACTTGGAAGGTTGGCAGCTGAAGTAGAACATGGTTTGAGTTTGTTTAAGAGTAGTTTTATATAGGATGTGGGCAAGGTTTGAAGGTTAAATGGATAAGTAGTGATATGTGGTTGTTGGATAGGGTTGATATTAGATGTTGGGGAGTCCTTGGTTAGTGATGCTATACTACAGGGTTGATATTAGATGTTGGGGAGTCCTTGGTTAGTGATGCTATACTAAAGGGGTTGATATTAGATGTCGGGAAAGCCTTGGTTAATGATGGTATACTACAGGGTTTATATTAGATGTTGGGGAGTCCTTGATCAGTGATGCTATACTACAGGGTTGATATTAGATGTTGGGGAGTCCTTGGTTAGTGATGCTATACTACAGGGTTGATATTAGATGTTGGGGAGTCCTTGGTTACTGATGCTATACTACAGGGTTGATATTAGATGTCAGGAAGTCCTTGGTTAGTGATGCTATACTACAGGGGTGATATTAGATGTTGGGGAGTCCTTGGTTAGTGATGCTATACTACAGGGGTGATATTAGATGTTGGGGAGTCCTTGGTTAGTGATGCTATACTACAGGGTTGATATTATAGGTTCATAGATTAGTACTAGGCTAACTGCCCTTGCGAGCCATTTTAAGCCTAGCCAATTATCCCTTGTGAGCCTCCAACCCTGCACCTTGTGTTTGTAAGGCAAACACCTTAACCATTAGGCCATCCTCCCTAGATGTTGGGGAGTCCTTGGTTAGTGATGCTATACTACAGGGTTAATATTAGATGTTGGGAAAGCCTTGGTTAATGATGGTATACTACAGGGTTAATATTAGATGTCGGGGAGTCCTTGGTTAGTGATGCTATACTACAGGGTTGATATTAGATTTTGGGGAGTCCTTGATTAGTGATGCTATACTACAGGGTTGATATTAGATGTCAGGGAGTCCTTGGTTAGTGATGCTATACTACAGGGGTGATATTAGATGTTGGGGAGTCCTTGGTTAGTGATGCTATACTACAGGGTTGATATTAGATGTCAGGAAGTCCTTGGTTAGTGATGCTATACTACAGGGGTGATATTAGATGTTGGGGAGTCCTTGGTTAGTGATGATATACTACAGGGGTGATATTAGATGTTGGGGAGTCCTTGGTTAGTGATGCTATACTACAGGGTTGATATTAGATTTTGGGGAGTCCTTGGTTAGTGATGCTATACTACAGGGGTGATATTAGATGTTGGGGAGTCCTTGGTTAGTGATGCTATACTACAGGGGTGATATTAGATGTTGGGGAGTCCTTGGTTAGTGATGCTATACTACAGGGTTGATATTATAGGTTCGTAGATTAGTACTAGGCTAACTGCCCTTGCGAGCCATTTTACGCCTAGCCAATTATCCCTTGTGAGCCTCCAACCCTGCACCTTGTGTTTGTAAGGCAAACACCTTAACCATTAGGCCATCCTCCCTAGATGTTGGAGAGTCCTTGGTTAGTGATGCTATACTACAGGGTTGATATTAGATGTTTGGGAGTCCATAGTTAGTGATGCTATAATACAGGGTTGATATCAGATGCTGGGGAGTCCTTGTTTTGTGATGCTATACTACAGGGTTGATATTAGATGGCAGGGAGTCCTTGGTTAGTGATGCTATACTAAAGGGGTTGATATTAGATGTCAGGGAGTCCTTGGTTGGTGATGCTATACTACAGGGGTGATATTAGATTTCGGGGAGTCCTTGGTTATTGATGCAATACTACAGGGACAATAGATTTTGGGGAGTCCATGGTTAGTGATGCTATATTACAGGGTTGATATTAGACTTTGGGGAGTCCTTGGTTAGTGATGCTATACTACAGGGTTGATATCAGATGTTGGGGAGTCCTTGTTTTGTGATGCTATACTACAGGGTTAATATTAGATGTCGGGGAGTCCTTGGTTAGTGATGCTATACTACAGGGTTAATATTAGATGTCGGGGAGTCCTTGGTTAGTGATGCTATACTACAGGGTTAATATTAGATGTCGGGGAGTCCTTGGTTAGTGATGCTATACTACAGGGTTGATATTAGATGTTGGGGAGTCCTTGATTAGTGATGCTATACTACAGGGGTGATATTAGATGTTGGGGAGTCCTTGGTTAGTGATGCTATACTACAGGGTTGATATTAGATGTCATGGAGTCTTTTGTTAGTGATGGTATACTACAGGGTTGATATTAGATGTTGGGGAGTCCTTGGTTACTGATGCTATACTACCTATGCAATCATACGAATTTAATTCTATTTCAGATTTTAATGGTGAGGTATTATTCTTAGGGTTGTGTTTACTATTATTCTGAATGTTGCTATAGTATAGTGTTTTGTCTTCATTTATTTGATTTTTACTATGGCTGTGGAGCATTTTTACTTTTTCAAGATGTTGTGGTGTTTTGTATTTTGCCATTCTTTCCATACTTTGTTTTCAAGCCTGCATTATATGTTTTACTCTTTTCCTTCTAGGAGGTGCAATTCAGGATATTTAGGAAAGTTGTACTGAACTAATTTACAGCATCATCTAAGGAGGGGGGGGGATACAATGTTCTAGTTAATAGATAATAGTGTAGCACTGAATATTTCTGTGAAACACTTGGTCAGGATGCATGCTATTTCATAATCATGTTTTTAAGTGGGTGTGTGAGATGTCTGGTTGCATAGATTTACCAATGATCACTTAGACAGTCTGACATTGTGTTCGTGGTGATAGATTTACTAGGGTCTGATACTATGATGCAGTCTAATAAAGAGTTTGATGTCTTGCTATAATGTGTGGGGCTATTATATGGTTGTCTGAAAATATATGGATATGGATATGGATGTAGGAAAGTTAAGGGTTATGCCTAACCAATTGATAATGACATTACCTAGTAATATTTTTTCTTGTGGAATTGCTTGGTCAAATTCTTGTGCATTTGTTTATTCATTAACCTATATGCTCTTTAGTTATAAATCACATATATTATGGGTTCATATGACTTATAGAACATTTTCCCCAATATACATTATTATAGCTTCATAGGACCATAGGTAAGTACTAGGTAAGCTGCCATTGCGTGCCATTTTAAGCCTAGGAAATTTCCATTTTATGTTTGGAATAACACATCCTATTTGGTTATGGACTTGCCTTACCTTTCCCATGGTTGATAATTATATAATAACTATAATAAGAATAAATGGGATCATAAAATATACAATTTGAGGGGACCCATGCATGGGATAAAGCATGTAGGAGCTGCCTCTATCCATTAGTAGTACAGAGGGCAGTCCTAGAGTAAAATTTATTTTTCACATCCATAGATGTAAGTTGCATATGGACAGGGATTACCTTTTTTATGTGGATGTGGTATCTGTTCCATAGCAGTGGTATCCTCTGTGAGATACACCCATCCCTGCAAGCTATACAAAAGTTATTTTAAAGCTGTAATGTCCAGTTCACCACCAACAGATTAATACTCCTGAATATTTATGGCATAATCATCCATAGGTCTGTTTTCAACATTTTGCATTGCCAGCACTGGTCTTGAAGCTACCAAAACCATGTGAAATGCCAAAACTTTCATTTGCTCCTACATTAATCCACTTTTCTAACACATATAATGTAAATGATACAACTCACCAATGCTAATTAAGTCTTGACAGTTTTACAAATGTAAGTTTATTACAATTCAGCCATTACCCATTTGACATACTCAAACTGCCTTACCTTGACCTAAATGCATTTTTGCTCAAAGCAATCCTTTCTCTAGTTGTAGGTGAAATGATTTTTTCTGCTCAAGTAGAATATTTCCAAGTCCAACAAGAAAGAGACCTGATTATGTTCTACCACAGTTTGCATTTCCGCAGGACCTGCTCTTTCTTTTTCTGTTTTCTTCTGTCACCTTGTCCTGACAGACACCTGCTCTCCTAGCCACCTGAATTTCCCACCTATCTTTCAGGCAATAAGCCACATTGCAACCACAAGCAGAGTAATCCATGGGGGTGATAACATCCTGCTAGAGAGGATAAGGAGAAGGTACTTTGCATCAGGTAAGTGCTAGTGATGTCACTGAGCAGCATACATTGTGACCTGCATGTAGGCCTGTTTGAGAAATGAGAGCCTGAGGGTGCTCAGGATGATGAAAGGGGATATGCAAAATAGGGAGAAGGGTGAAAAGAAAGAGAGAAGCTAAAAGGCTTTGTCAGTCAGAAGTGGACTAAGGTGGATTTGAAAATCAGAGCAAAGTTGGTAGGGGAAGCAGGCAGAGGACTTGCATAAAAGTCCTAAGGGAACACAGACAGAGCTGACAGGAATGGGTTAGGTAGAGAAAAGCAATCAGGAATGACATGTTTCTGGAGAGGGGAGTTCAGTGCAGAAAGTATACAAGATATGATGACTGAAGAGGTGGTTTCACTAGGAAGAAAAGGGAGATAAATGGATGACATGATGAAATGAATGAACAGAAAAAAGGACAAGGGACCAGGCATCAACATCAATAGGGAACTTTTTTCAGGAGAAGAATGAGAGACATGAAAATGTTGTTCTAGAGTAGCACATGAAGGATCACGTGGCAGAAAGAGTAGGAAAGGATATGTGCTGTCCAACTGGAATAAGGGAGTGTTCAAATATGTGATGAAGTTGGATGGGGCAGGAATAGAGGCAAGTAAATAAAACCAGAATGGTAGTAATCACACAGGGTATTTATTAACTTGGCAAGTTAGACTAGAGGCAGTGGATCACAGTGAAAGTGTTTAGAATAGGTGATGCAGCTAGTCACAGGTGGGAAGGCGTAGGTTTGGTATAGCAAAGATAGATCCTGAAGACGTGGCAGGGGAGATAGATAAGGTGGTAAAAGCAGAGCTCAAAAGATGTGAGAGAAATGCCAAGTTACTAGATGGAGTTTTCCCTCTTAGAAGTGCTAAATCCAGCAATAGTCAAGAAAATGAAATAAAAAAACATGAAGGACTATAATGACTGACCACAGCAGTGGACTACTAAGGAGGATGTCAGGTGGTATACAGATGGTAGAAACAAAGCCGAAAGACCATTACCGTATCACAAAACCATTCTATCTTATCTAATATTAGAGAAATGTGAGCAAAATTGTGTCTTAACAATCCTACTTTTAAACACAGACAGAAGAGGTAATGCTGAGTCATATAAGCAACATACAGTTGCAGGTTGTCAGCCACAATGCAGTGGGAAATAGACATACTATACATCAGAGGTAAACAGGTGACTGAGCGTGACAGGTCGCTATTGCTATGGACTGCAGTGAGTCTAGGAAGGGAGACTGGGAGATGATGCAGCATGATGAAGAAGGGGTGTTTGATGTTGCTGGTATCACAGAGCTATCAGACACTCTGATAGGAGGCGTGATTAATGGAAGCACCAGATTATAACTAGTTATGAAATGATGTACAAAAAGAGCTGAATGTGGATTGGGGATGTATGTGAAGCATAATAAAAACATTCAGGATATAGAGGAGTAACAACAGGTCTTAAAAGGAACAATGTAGTAGATAGTTAGGAACATAGGACAGATGGCCTTGTGGTTAAGATGGTGTAAGAAGGAGTGCTGGCAGTTTAAAACAGTGTATCACCTCAGATATGTAGGGGCAGAGGAACAAGATGAGAAGAGAGAATAAAGGAGAAGAGAAAAAGGAGTAAGAGAGTTATGATCATAATAGATTTGAAGTTGCTAGTGGCAGGGCAGGGACTCTAGTCTCCAGTGTCTAGACAGAACAGATGCTGAATGACATTTTAGACTTTGAAGGGTTTATTAAGCTGATATGTTACTTGGCAAAAAAGTGTAGATCTCTGCCAATAGTCCTAATTAAGGTGAAGGGGTTTAGAATATTCAGATGAACACAACATTAACAAACAGTGATCATATGACTGCTCGAGATTTAAAGTGTAGAAAAAATGTAAATAACAAAGGATGAAGGTTGTGACAGGCCCCACATGTCACATTATGCTTGTGAAGGCAGTCAAACATAAAGGACTGTAGCTAAAATAAATAGGTTTAACATGATAGACTTAAGGCTATGGACAAAGATTTGAGGACAACAAAAAGAAAAATGAGAATAAAGCTAATGTGATTACATATGAGAGTGTGGATAACAAATTTGATTGAACTTGAGGGCATGAACTGAGTGAAAGAGAAAGGCTAGAGAAGAGGATGAGGCAGAGCACAAGAAAATTTCAAAAGGCTAGACTAGAGGTGAGGCTAGCAAAGATACTAGACAAAATGGAATTAACAGATGGGTCATAAAAGGAACAAATGTTTTTTAGACATACTACAGAATGGATGAAAAGAGAAACACAGACTAACTCAGGCTTAACAAGGATGAGAAAGACATTATGGAAGACAGAGAAAACCAAAGGTATTGAATGCATACCTTAGCTTGCTTTCACAAAAATAAATTACAGGACAAGGTGCCATGCTGCAAAAGCGCTTTGGGATATGTAGGAGTGCAGGAGATGTAAACAAGGACATGGAGGACAAGCTGAAAGGGAAACTGACTTTATTTCAGGAGGAAAAGGTACACAGACCATATTGCTTGCCTTCCAGGGAACTTCCTGCATCTAGCCAGTATGAAGGTTAGTTTCCCGTTAGAGATCCCAACAAATTTCTGGCCAGTGCAGAATTTTCTGAACAAAGGAAAACAATAAAAGCTGTAGTCCTGTATAAAAGAGGAGACAAATTAATCTGGATAATTACAAACTAACTAGCATAAAAATGTAGAAAAGGATATGGAGAAAATCCTCCAGGAAAGGACAGTTGCTTCCCTTGGCAAGAATGATATCCAGAACAATAGCATACAAAACCTAAAGAAACCTTTGGGTGTTGCTGATCAATGCTAGGAACCTAAAGAAGAATCTCATCACTGTATAAGCTCTCCTTACTCTGGAGAATATAGACATCTGTGCCTTTATTGAGACATGGTTTAAATCTACAGAAGGTACTTGAGCAGTGCAAGGCTTCTTTGCCTTCCACAGATTTAGACCATCAGATATACAGGCAGAGACAAAAGACGGAGGAGTCCCGATCTATATAGCAACAGGCATAACTCTGTGTTGGTTAAACAGGACAATATTCTGGAATTTACCCACTTGAAATCACCACATACAAAGTACCATACCATATTCTAGCACACTATAGGTCACCCTCTATGTCTGTAGAATTCCATAGTTTGTACCTAGACCTACTGGAGACACTCATCATTAAACCAAATGCTCTGTCCATGGGAGACTTTAACTACCAATCTCTAGACTGGGAAACATACATTGCCTTATACTCTTAGGTACAATGATTTCTGGACTTCATTAACACATATACCCTTGATCCAATAGTGCACACATGCTATAATATGGGACAGCGCTGCACCCCCCCCCCCCCCAAGGTCTCACATTCTCACTGATGATGTCAGTCAGCCAATATGTCTCCTTCAAAATAAAAATTACTTGGTAAACCCAACAAACTCTGTAAAGCTTAGGAACCATTCCAAAGCAAACTACATCATCAAAACAAGCTAAACCATTCCAAAGCAAACTACATCATCAAAACAAACTACAAACCACAACTTTCTAGCTCAACTCTTCTCCTGACGGGTTAAACACTTTATGGTCATCCCCTGCCAAACAAACTTTCCCAGCAAAATACCTTGTGAAAGCGTTATAAATCTGCTTAAGTTACCTGCCTGAAGCAGCTCCAAAAACAAACTAAAAACCACAGCTTTCTAGCTCAACCCTTCTCCCGATGGGTTAAACACTCTGTGGTCATCCCCTGCCCAACAGACTCGCCCAAAAAATACCTTGTGAAAGTGTTATAAATTTGTTTAAGTTACCTGCCTAAAGCAGCTCCAAAAATAAACTAAAAACCATAGCTTTCTAGCTCAACTATAGGTATTCCTTCCACTGTAATTTGTCCACACTTTCAATGTGATTTTAAGACTATCTGCTTTTTTAAAAAAGTGAACAGCTCCTTATCATTTAAAGCATTACTAAAGGACAGGTGAGCACACATGCAGGTTAGTTCTTCTGGCTGTAGTAACTTACATTGGTCACCAGGAGGAATCACAATGCCAGCAGTCTACCATATTCTTTCTTGTTTTAATTAACAATAGTATGAATAGCATTTAGTTTAGTTCCAGTATATTTAGGTTTAATGTTGCCAGCCACATTCTAGAGTGCTGTTTAACCCCTAGTACATCTTCTGTACCCTTTGTCTCCTGTTTTTAAATTTATATCTGCAACATTTCCATCTCTGGCTTGCTCTCTTCTTACCTCTTCAGGTCTAATTTTCACAGTTGCTTCCTTTCTGATTGTTATTTTCAGTGATGTTTCACACTGCTGATCTGGCCCTGCTCGCTCCGTTCGCCCTCACTCCACCTGGGCTCACTCTGCTCCCCTACCCTATCTCCATTCCCAACCACCCCATTACAATTTCCTTTAAACCATCAACCCCCCCCCTTCTTTCCCCAACATCCACTGACAAGCTACTTCCTGTCAGACTCCAAATGCGTCACTTCCTTCCTCTACTATTGCACCTTGTCTATAACCCCTACACCCTCCAACAAAAATGAAATACCTTATCATTACCACCTCACTCCTACTTCTTTTCTCTGCTCTAACCTCTTATTACTCACACCTTCCTTATTCTGTTTTATGCTCTCCTACCTCCTATACCTTTGACACTCATTCTACACCTTCCTACTTTCATATCTCCCCAGCCCTTTTCAACCTCTCTACCTCTTCTCTTCAGAAACTGTCTATATTGCAAATTCACCCTTCTACCTACAAATCTAAACTCAAGTTACACAAATTACATCTATGTATTACTGTACTCCTACTTCCCACTAATAACTTACTCATATTTGGGATGTCCACCCCAACCCTGGTCCATCCCCCTCTCCCTTCAATCAAACCCCCCTTATCTTCTACCTCTCTTCCTTCCCCAAACACCTCTCATCATACCCAGACTCTTACACTAAACTCATATATATCCAAGCCCCTGGCAATATACTCTATAAATATTCAAAGCCTAACCAACAACATCACCAATTTCTATGCCTAGATAATGCATTCAAACCCTCACATCCTTTCCTTATCTGAAATCTTGCTTAAGCCACATATCACTAACAATTAAATTCTCCCACCAGGCTATAATACCCATCACTCTGATAGATTCCCAAAAAAAGGGGGTGGTGTAGACATCCTTCACTCCAACAGCCTCAAGTCTGTCACCTTTCCCCAAACCCATCCCTGGCTTTCACCCAGCTGAACTCATCATCCTTAATTGCCACCTTAACCCTCACAAAAACTTAGCTGTTGCCGCCATTTATATCCCTCCTAGAAACAATTCATCTACTTTAGAGAATATTTTATCTTGGTTTTCCCACAACATTCCCTATGAAACCCTCATCTTAGGTGATTTTTAACTTAGATTGGGCTAAAGTTAAAACTGACTCCACAACTCAGTATCAAACTGCAAGGTTTCCATCAACTGATATCTTTGCCCACCCGCCTTCAAAAAAAGTCATCTTCTAGCTCCATAATTTACTGGATACTCACCAACTCTCCTCACCACTACCACAACCCCACTACCCTACCAGACCAACTTAGTGACCACCTCCCCACCTCGGTCCTTAGTTACACCATCCAAATCCCCAAATCCCACCTTTATAGAGATTGCCAAAAACTCTCTAATTTTAATCTAGTACAATTCAACTCTATTATATCCACCATTGACTAGTCCATCCTTAAATAAATCCCTCTCAATGATGCAGTTACTAGGTTCAATAGCATTCTCCAGAATACCCTGAACTCCCTTTCTGCCTCTAGGAAGGTTAGAATAAAACCCAATTATGCTCCCTGGCTGTCAAAAGAAACTAAGTCCCTTATGCTAAAAAGAGATGAAGCTTGGAAAGCCTGGATCAAAACAAAGGAATTACCTTTGCTACATAATTATAGACACCTCAGAAATCTTACAAAAAAAAAAAACAGTAATGACAAAAATTCCTTTTATAACTCTGCTCAGTTCAATAACAAATCCAACCCTTGCAAGTTCTGGCATACTATTAACAAAATTCTCTCTTTGGGCTGCCCCTCAACTCCCTGCCCCTACCCTAATACATCTCCTCTGGAAACTGCTACTCTTCTCCATAAACACTTTATTGAAACCATTCAAACACTCATAAATTCCAACTGTAACACAACTTCTCTGCCTACCCTTCCCAATCCTTCTAACAAACTATTCTTTTTAGATCCCGTTCCTACTTCCTACATCAGATCTCTTCTTCACAAACTCAAACCCTGCTCTCCCTCCACTGACAATCTACCTCCTACCTTCCTCAAACTTGCTGCTGACTCCATTGCCTATCCAGTATCTATACTACTCAATAGATCTATTCAAGAATTCACCATCCCTACCCTATGGAAATCCTTTTTCACTATTCTCCTGCATAAAGGTGGAAACTCTAGAGACCCATCTAACTACCAACCTATAGCTATTCTATCTCCCCTCTCAAAGATTCTCAAAAAATGTATCCACTCACAACTACTCAACTACCTGTTCCAGCATAACCTCCTTACTCCCATTCAGCATGGTTTCTGCCCCAACCACAGCACAACTACTGCCATCTTATCCTTTGCACATACCATTGCTGAGGCCCTAGACAATAACAAAATCATATCACGTCTCTTCCTTGACCTTTCCAAAGCCTTTGATACAGTCTCCCATCCCCTACTGCTATCTAAACTTGCAGACCTCAGTCTATCTTCTTCCTCCCTTGCCTGGTTCTCCAGTTACTTATCCTGCTGGCAGCAATCTGTTAAATGTCTCTTTTCCACTTCTCCATTCATACCTGTCCCAACCAGGGTACCACAAGGTTCCATCCTGGGTCCCCTCCTATTTAATGTCTTAACCAATGATCTCTATGCTACTTGTAAACAATCCTCCCTTGTCCAATATGCAGATGACTCGACTCTCATCTCCATCTCAAACAATATCTCCAGTCTCCACACTCTTACTCAACTGGCCTTCCTATCCACTGAACAGTGGTTGTCCAGGAATCTACTCATTCTGAACCCTAAAAAGAAAAAACTCTTATTATTTTTCCAGCGATCTCTCTCTCACCTTAAATCCACCTTTACTATTAATTCCTCTAATAACACTGTTGTCCAACCTGAAGCTCACACTAAACTCCTTGGGATCATCATAGATTATGAACTGAAATTCAACTTGCACATCCTTCAAAGCATAAAAAAGGCTCACCAGAAACTTGGTTTACTGTATCGCAACAAAAAATTTCTAACTACAAATGCCAGACTCTCCCTTCCACAAGCTCTTCTCCTCCCCGCCCTCCCTTTTGTATGCTGCTCCAGTACCCACCAACATCCAAACTAGTACTTTAAACAAACTCCAACAAACTTACAAGATAGCTAGATTTATCACAAACTCTCCATACAATACACATCACTGCCTTGCCCTAAATACTCTCCACTGGTTAGAATTAACCCATCTTCTACTGCAGTCACAACTTCAAATGTTACACTTCATTCTTTACAAACCTTCATTCTGCCCTGCTCTCCCTTCCTTCATCTCTGTCTATACTCCTCGCAGATTCTCTGTACCTCCGATCAGCAACTACTACAAATCTACCAACCCCAAAAAATAGCTGGAAAACTCCTATATAAATACGCTGTTGCCCAAGCCTGGAACAAACTCCCAACAGACATTTGTTCCATCATTCACCCATCCCACTTTAAAGAAAAACTCAAACTTAAATCTACTCAACTCCAAAATATGTCTTTGTTAAGTCCCTACTTAAGCTTCCGAAAACCCTACTATATACCTTTTCAGTCCCTCCACATACAGCTAAGTTCTCTACTATTGTGGATACTTATTAAACTCTACAATCAATACTGTTGGATTTAACTCTTTTTTTTGTAAATATGTAAATATGTAAATATATTTTTTAGTCTGTAAAATATTGAAATGTATATATCATATGTTTGCATTTCTGCTTTGTCTCTCTAATAGTCTTGTATAACTGATTTTGACCATATTTTGGACTCAAATGTTTGATTCTCTGTAAACTGTTTGTGTTTTTTTGGAGCTTTTCTCCTCGGGTCTCCACTGAAAATGGGCTACAAGCCCAGCTGGACCAACCTGGTTAACAAATGCCAATAAATAGATAAATAAATAAATATATATTAAGTGATAGTTTAACAAAATGAAATGCCTCTTCCAAACCTGAGATAACAACAACCTGTGCAGAATTGTTCACCGAGACCCTATGCAACCATGTAGATGGCTGTAGAGAGGCTGCTATACTTACTAGAAGTAAGCCAAAAACAAACTCTAAAAACAAACCACAATAGTGGAATCTTAACCTTAATAGAATATATAGCAATTGGAAAAAAGTCATAGCTAAAATCAGGGAAAATCAGCTAAAAATAAATGAGAGGAGTAATTAAGTTCAATAATGCCAATTATGACGTCAAGGTAGCCTCACAGGTTAAAGACAACCACAAGGCCTTCTACAGCTATGCCTAAAATTTGAAAGTTGACACACATCAGTGTGCTGAACTGGTGGTTAATGGTTCTACCTTCACTGAACAGACTGATATAGTGAAGTTGCTGGCTGACAAATTCAGCTCAAACTTCATCCCCCTCCCCCTGGCTCTTTTCATGAAATATTTACTAGCATAATTCCCCAACTATTAACAGGGAACAGGTCAACACAGCCTCAGTGGGCCCCATTAGTATCCTGGGATGCCTCGGAAATAGCTGGAAACATGATCTCTACAAACCACTTGAGTCATTTTTCAACTATAATCTAAAAACAAGCATTGTATCATGAGAATTGAGGACTTCAATGGTTAGTGGACTTCACAAGAGTGGACCATCAACTGATGCCAAAAGCTATAGACCTATTCATCTAACTAGTCTAATATGCAAAGTCATGGAAAAAATTATCATGAAAATTGTCAGCAAAAACATAGGCAAACTTCAGACACTGGACTCAACTGAGTTTGACTTTGTCAGGGGGAAGATCATGCCTACTAAATATAGTGGACTTCTTTGAGAAGGTCACCAATAAGTGAAGGATGAGAAAATGGTGCATACTGCCTCCTTGGACCTTGCTAAGGCATTCAATACAATATCCCACTTCGGTATAGTTGACAAAAATCACTAAATTGGGTATGAACCCTTGAATTACTGAATGGATTACTAGGAGGCTCACAGAGAGGATCCACAAAATAAGAATCAATGATACAACCTCCACTAAGAGACTGGTCACCAGCATGGTACCTCAGGGCTCTATGATGGGAATGCTCCTATTTAACATCTACTTTTTGTCAGTAAAGGTTAATGTTAACAGCCTCTGGCTGACCAAGTTCTCAGATGACTGCAATTTGGAAGCTATCATATATTTCACCATGACACAGATGTCTTACAAGGGGGTCTAACACAGAAAAATGAGTGGTCCCTGAGTCAGGGACTAAAACTCAATACCAAGGTATGCATTCCAGTGCTTTTTGGGAAAACTGCCACCAGGGCTTATCACCACATGAATAAGACACCACTAAGATTTGATCGAATAGTCAGGCATCTGGGAACATATGTAGATAGCAATCTGGCCTTTGACCAACATATTGCCAAGTTTATAAGAAAATCATTGTTTGTCATCCAGCTTATAAACCAGGGCATAGCATCCAGGTCCCAGGATGTCAAAGTGCCACTTTATTTGCCCTTTATAACATCCATCACTGAGTATAATGCCCCCTTTGGCATGTACCTGACCAAATACTTGCAGCAACTGGAATACCCACAAAGGTTTCTTACCAGGACAATCCAGGGTATAAACACATTGTCCAATACAGATCACCTTAAAGTCTTATCTCTATATTCTGTCTCCTACAGGTTACTGAGAGGTGATCTATGGCATCCTTGGATCCAGCACTGATGGACCTTTGCACATCTGCAGAATGAACAGCATCAGCACCACTAGATCGAAGGATTTAAATATTGCTTGTGATGTAAATAAGACATGCGGATGAGACAGATATGTACCTCAGAGGATCCTTGTGCTCTGAAACAGGTTCCACATCCATGTGAAGCAGAGTCCATCCCTAACCCTATCTAAGTGTAACCTTGACCAGTGGATGGAAAATCAGAATTTCACCCCATGTTTGGCCCCCATGTTTCTGATAGACAGAGGCAGACAGTAATGCACCCCCCAACATAACCTCTAGAAACTTCCTAACTAACATACCTCCCTCTTAATAAACTCCATAAGTCAAAATTATAGATGTGGAAATTAAAGCTCAGTAGAGTAGAGGTCAGAGTATCAGAAAGACATGACTGCACATAACAAACATTTAATTTTACAACTCCAGTCATTTGTAAAGTAGCACTTCATAAAACATGCACATTGATAAACAAAATATTTCCTGTAAATCAATACTAAAAATGTTGACTTTAAGGAGACATTGAAAATGTATCTAATAACTGAAAAATTAACCATGAAAAACATCAGAAATAGGAGAGTATATGTTTGCTAATATAACAAAATATTACGGTTATCAAGATAAAACAATATATAGGACTTACAGGCAATAATTACTTAACTGTCTGAGTCTTTTCATTCTTTGTGTAAAAGTGCAAGCATTATGAAAATCTCCTGTGCTCAACAGGTGACTTCTTAAGCAGTGGCAGCAGGAGATGCTGGGTTAGCAAGAACCATGTTACCTCAGGAACAGGAAGGAGACCTCTTTCCTGTTTGTCCACTTATTACTCCACTGCATACCTGATAGGGCAGATTAGGTACTGAATGAGGACAGACTATACCAAATAAGCAGACTGTATCCCTACCAAGTACTTCCTGAGCTGTTTTATAAAGCTTATACTTGGTTCTGACAAAGTCAATGATTTTGCCAGAGACAACTTACAGGTGTAAAACAGTGGGTGTTTAATATATAAATATAAATATATATATATATATATATATATATATATATATATATATATATATATATATATATATATATATATATATATATATATATATATATATATATATATATATATAGATACAGATATATATATATATATATATATATATATACACACACACACACACACACACACACACACACACACACACACACACACACACACACACACACACACACAGTCATACATATATATATATATATATATATATACAAACAAGCCATAAACTCACAAAACCAAGTAAAAAATCCCAAAAGCAGTCAACAAATGTAAAATCAGCTTGAAGAACGACTGTAAACTGTATGCAAGTACTCAAAAGGTGCAAGCACCACTTTAATACATAAAACAATAAAAACTGGTTAGCTCTTTCCTTTCACAATGTGTAAAACATCAGTTCACAAATGTCACTTCCTTTATGCTTTACCATCCATTCTCATTGGTTGCCACATATTGATGCTGAATTTAAAGTAACTCACACATTAACTAATCGAGTGCTGTAAAGGAACCACTACACAGTGAATCTATACACTTACTTAACATTAAAAAAACAGACACAATGAGTTGCTAAAATGTTGCATGCACTAATGCATAATTAAATTATTCTTTTAAAACAAGAGGTATAAGAAAAAACATTTTTTTTACTTTCTCCTAATTATTGCTTACACTTTTATATAATCTATTTATGACCTATGTATTTTTCATATGTATATGTATATCTCCATTACTATGTGTTCACTTGAACTTTTTTCCTTTCCAGTGTTTTTAACTTCAAAATGGGTGAGACGGAGCTTCTCTCATTTATACCTGGCCAGCTGTCAGTCTGTAGGTGAATTTGCCATTTAAGTTCACTAGTTTCTAACATCAGTACCCATGGTTTATTGTCATCAATAATGACATGATCTATAGCAATGTAATGAAAAACATGCCCTTCACTGTCAGTAATATGCTTTGCTAGAGCATTATTTGCGTTATGTTTTTTAATGGCATACTCGTGCTCATATATTCTCTGAGAGAACCTTCTCTTCATCATTCCTATATAGAAACACGGGCAGGATTTACATGAGGCCAGGTATACTACTGCTTTAGACATGCAAATATATCTGTTCCTAAGATAATATGTGTTATTCCTAACAGTAAAGCTGTCCGACACTTAAATTTTATTACACCATGTGCAGGCTCCACACTTAACCATTCCTTGTTTGCATTTTATTTCTCCTGTCCATTTTGTCCTCAGTAAATCCTTAAAATTTGGCCCCTTTCTATATATAATTCTGAGATTTTCCCCTATTCTCTGTCTTATATTTGAATTCTGTAATAATAAAAAATGTTCCTTAACATGGCAGTGTTCTGGTTGAAAGTCAAAAACAAGGCTTTTGAAAATTCAGATGTTACCCCTTCTTTTTCATTTTTCAATTGACTCAGGGTCCTGTCCCACAAGATCATATAATATATATATATATCTATATATATATATATATATATATATATATATATATATATAAAACAGACTACAGGCACTCAACTCTCAAATACTCAGAAAACAATGTCTTGCAGCCAGAAACATGGGTGCCTTGTAGCTCGCATGGGCTGCTGCTCACACTCAAACTCGAATATGAGTTTGGGCATGCAGATATAGGGAAGGAGTGTGCCATGAGGAGAGAGCAGGAGGGGGATTTTAGGCTTAGGAAGTGGGAAGGAGATATTTGGTTTAGGTAGTGGGAGGAGAGTTAGGGTTAGGGGCCGGGAAATGAGTTTTAGGGTTAGGGATCAGGAAAGGAGTTTTAGATAAGGCAGCAGAAAGAAAGTTTTAGGTTTATAGGAAAGGAATGGAGTTCAAGGTTTTGGAGTTGTAGGGGTAGAGAGGGGAAGTGGAGATTTAGAATAAGAAAAAGAGAACTTTGGTTGAGATCTGAGAAGGAATTTTACATTTAGAGTTTAGGTTCTGTAAGGTCTATACTCTTTTATAGGGTCAAATATTGAGAGCACTGGTATAAACAGGAGATCAGTCTAGTGGGAATTCAGACACCTACTTTTCCAAGCAAGTGGCAGAAAGCAGGTTTATCTCAAGCTACCAGTATATGAGCACCTGTAGTACACTCTATATATATATATATATCCATTTTACTCTGCTTCACCATCTCAATACTATTACTATCACCACCTCAAACTATCTTAATTTAACTCCAGTCTTACCACCTTTTCTTGTACTATACACACATCAGACTAACATTGCACCATAATTTTACTACTGACCAATCACATCTCCATCCCCCTCCTTATCACAAACCACAAAGCAAAACACCTAACCACATTGTCATAGCCCACCCTGAAGTCAAAACATTAAACATTTCCATCATTACCTTAAGCTGCTCACATAAAACTAGATAGTATATATTTCTATTTACAGCTGATAGTGCAGTCTAACAAATAAATACCACTTTTACTAAGTTTAACCCACCATCACAGCTGATATGCTCCTTCTAACCTGCCTAACCTCTTTACTCTGAATTCTTAACTTTGCTACAACTCTATCCATGCATACCCCCACACACCAATACACATCAACAACCTCTTCCAACCATCTCCTCAATAAACAACACAGATTCTCCAATATCTCTTCCCAACTTTTCCCCCTTACCCTGCCTTATTTTTCAAGCCACATTTTGGCCTCACCACCTTCTATGAAACCACAGTTGACACAATTACCTATTAATAAAAAACATATCCCATAGTACTCATTGCTCATTACATATATTCTCAAATGTGGAGAACTACATCCTAATCCAGGCCCATCCTCTTAATTGCAACCACAAGAATAACCCCAAATATTTAAACATACTTACACTGAACCTTAGAAGTTTATGTAATAAAATAACCCCACTGCATGCCTAGATTTATCAAAATAAACCTGACAAACTAGCCCTTACTGAAACATAGCCACACCCCATTGTAAAAGACTGCAATAATACCTCCAAACTTTGAAATAACTAGGAAAAATAGATCTATAAATAAACAGGGGGAGGAATAGCCCTTCTATAATCCTCTACATTCAGCATCACACCCTACTCCAGTAATATACCCATCTTCACCAATGCTGAAGTACTAATCTCTTTTTTGAACCTCAATGCATCAAAAAGATTTGCATAATGGTAATATATGTCCAACCAGGTCACAATATACCAATGTTGGACAATATTTTATGCTGGACATCCCAAACAAAAAACCTCGAAACAATAACCTTAGGAGATGTAAATATAGATTGGCAAACCATAGCTTCCAACTCCCCCACAAATAGTATAAATCTGTATGTTTTTTCTCAGCTTATCAATACTCCAACAAGATACAGCAAAGATCTTACCTGCCAATCCACTCTGGACTGGATCCTAGTACCAACTCCACCAATTATCCCTCTCATGGCACACTGTCTGGCTCCCTGAGCAATCATCTCCCAGCTTATTCCCTTATAACAAACTCCCAACAACTAAGACTACACACTGTAAAATCAGTTAGGAAATCAACTAATTTTTGTCAGCATAAATTCAACAATCTCCTACATGAAATAGACTGGACACCCCTTAAACAACTACCCCTTAATGCTGCTGTACTATACCTTAATAACACCTTCCTTCACATACTTAACACACCAGCTCCCATTCGTATGAAAAGAATCAAAAAGAACTCAGCACCATGGCTAAGGAATGTAAACACCTGATGAAGCAAAGGGACCTAGCCTGGTCAACCTGGAAACAAAACAAAATGAACAAAATCATGTTAATTTCAAAACACTACGTAATAAAGTGACAAAACTAATCAACAGAGATAAGAAGTCATATTATTCCCAGCTTCACCTCCAACATAAAGTCAAGCCCAATAAATCTTGGCACTCCAGATCTTCTCTGATTAATCCTGGAACAAACAGAGAGCACTCCCTATCACCTGATAACGCTCCATCAAAAAAACAAAAACTTTAACAAGAACTTCATAAAATCAATATCAGACCCACTAATTAACACCCTTAATGCTGGACCCCCCCAATCTTCAACCAATTTGGACACCAACCCTAGACTAGCAACTACTTCTAACCCTGTCATTAATAACCCTCTTATTTAACAAAATGTCATATGAACCCCATTTTCATTTCAGCCTATACCCACTGACACCATTAAGAAACTGCTACAAAAACTAAATCCCTGCACCACCTCAGCTGACAATCTTCCACCACACTACCTCAAACTGGTTGCCAACTCAATCGCTTACCCAATCAGTATCCTTATAAATAGGTCTTTATCCGAATCAGAATTACCTATCATATGGAAACAATCTCACATCACCCCCATCGATAAGAAGGCAACTCTTTTGAACCATCCAATTTCCATCCTATATCCATCTTGTCACCCATATCCAACATTCTTGATAGAAATATCCATCATCACGTAATGCAATACCTAATGCAAAACAATATTTTAACCAAAACTCAACATGGCTTCCAACCCAGCCACAGCACAGCTACAGCTCTATTTTCCTTTACAGACAACATGAACAGGACCAGAGATGCAGGATGCTATACAGCCTCAGTATTCTTTGATCTCTCCAAGACCCTTGACACAAGGTCTCACCCCTTACTATTGAACACACACAGTCTAACTTAAGCTTCTCAGATAACACAGTAAAATGGTTTCAGAACTACCTCAAGGATCTTAAACAAGCAGTGAAATGGTCCAATGAACTCTCACCCTTTCTGCATAACCCTACTGAAATCCCTCAAGGCTCCATCCTTGGACCCCTACTTATCAACATTTTCACAAACAACCTTCACACTGCCTTTCACCCTGGAACATTCATTCAATACTCTGATGATTCCATCATAATCTGTACTGCTCAATCACTAACAGAACTACTTTCAGAAACTCAACAGTCCTTTACTACAGTTGAATCCTGGCTAAGACATGACCAACTTTTTCTTAATACAAAGAAGACTAAAGTAGTCCTCTTTCAGCCCCAAAACACCTCCCCTGTCACTGATCATTTCAACATCCTTGCATTTGACAATGCTGTCATAGAAATAGTGCAGGAAACCAAACTTTTAAGAGTTATCATTGACAATAAACTTTCATTCGAACCCCATATACAGCAAAATGTAAACAGAACTTATCAAAAACTGGGAATCTTATATAGAAACAAACATTTCTTTACTGTTGTTGTTGTTGTATCTTTCGGCTTTTCCCGATTAGGGGTCACCACAGTGGAACTACGGTCCGCTAATGATTGGCAGCAGATTTTTACGTACCGAGTTGCCAGCCCTGACGTACAATCTTCAATGAAGGTACGCCCATTCATGCATGTCTCCACACAAAAGACGCTTTCGCTGAGAATCGAATGGGACAACGTCTTGCTGTGAGGTGGCAATGCTACCACAGCACCACCACCACACATTTCTTTACTGCAGTAACCAAAACTATCCTTGCAAAAACATTTTTACTTCCCTCCCTTCTTTACAGTGCTCCTATCCTAACTAACTTACAAACTTCTACCCTAAGCAAGATGGAACAGTGCTACAACAATGTTGTAAAGTTTACCACAAACTCTAAATATCATACACCACTGTAAACCACTACTAGAACTAAACTGGTTTGAACTCCTCAAACAAATTGCCTTTTTTCAGCCATCCACATCTCACAACCTTATTTTCAAGCCTACAGCATGCCCTGCACTAGCCAATCTAGTCACACCATACACACCAAATCGATCCCTACAATCAGAAGACAAAAATCTCTTAGCTATCTCAAAACTTACCTGAAAACCAGGTCACTCTCAGTATTCATACTCTGTCTCTATACTATGGAACTTGCTACCTCTGGCTACCAGGCCCATGCCTGGCCTAACCCTTTTCAAAGCCTCTTTAAAAACTCATCTCAAAAATACATGTCTCTGCTCCTGCATAAAGCCTGTCTGATGTTCAGCTCTTCCTCTTCTTCCATTTTAGCCCCATCCTCCTCTTCTCTCACATTTCACTCCATCATAGTCTGCAAGATCTTAAGGGTCTCGTAACTCCTTCTCTGTTTCTATATCATATCCTTAAGCTGCTGCTCAGATGGTAATATCTCTATTCTTCTCATCTCTCTCACTATCTTTCTGCACCACTAACTTTCTGCGATTATTTTCCTAACTGAAACCAACATTCTGTTTTTTCAAGTACTATAACAGTCAATGTCATACATTACACTGCCAACATACTAGTTTAGAACAGTATGGTGAGAGTGACTATTATTGTCTATAATGTTTTAACTCTATATAACTGTCTAGATGTGCAGTATATATTGTAATATCTTGTAACATAGTTTATGTTCTTTCAACTTGTTTTTGTATAGCATTTCAAATGTCATTTGTATTGTATTAGATTATACTGCATTTGTATTGTACTGTATGTGGAGCTTTTGTCCCCGGGCCTCTGATGAAAATGGGTTCTGTAGACCCAGTCAGACCACCTTGGTAAACAAACATCAAATAAATAAATAAATATTATATACTAGATATCAATTTTTTCGTTTTACTACATTCTCTATATGGGTTTGTGTGTGTGTGTGTGTGTGTGTGTGTGTGTGTGTGTGTGTGTGTGTGTGTGTGTGTGTGAGCATGTGTATTTATTTATTTTGTGTTCAAAACACTGAGCAGTATAATTTTCTATACATAAGGTTATGCACTAAGACCGACAAGATGCAGAAAAAATAATCGTTTTAGAGGAAAATAGTAGGGCCCTTGACCTGTCGCAGCACATCTATCCTGACAAGTGATGGTATCAAGTACATACTTGATGTTTTAATTTTTCCTGTATTTTATTATTTATTTTTTACAATAGCAATGTGCTTTTGGCCAATGCGTGCTAATTCTCTAGACTCTGGATAAAATGATGGTACATGAATCATTTGTTTATCAGTGGTACTATGAAATTAAATGTGAGATGGTAAGTGACAAAATTTGAAACTAGGAAGGCTGCGTTTCTCGTTTAACAGATTTCTCATACAACATCTGTCTTAGGTTGTATTTCTATTTGCATAGAAACCAGGTCAAATGGAAATTAACAAATAAGAATATTGTGAGCGATCAATGCGAGAAGGAAATAGAACATATAAATCATTATAATTTAATACACAATTTGTGCATGTTATTCTGTATCATTAATATTTTAGAACAAACCTGACAGCTTACAATAATAATATTTTGTTGAGATTTCATTGAACTCAATATAGGTGAAAATTTATATTCCTAAACACTTCTGGCTGTGTTCCCTTTTCTCTTCCAGTAACTATAAATCTAAATGACTGATTTACAGAAGAGAGCAGAGCAATATTGCCCATGCCATGGATCTGTTTTTTCCTAAGCTATGAATTATCAAATGATTTATAACCACATTATCAAAATGCTCTGAAGGGTGATTTTGTGGTATACCTTAAGATTTAAGAAAAAAGCAGGAGGATGTACAATGTTTTTAGGAAAGTAAAATGTGCAAAATTATGCAGTACAAATAACAAGAGGGTATACTTTTTTTTAGTTTAAAGGGCACAGGCAAGAGAACTGTTTTTTTGTTGGTGATCCAGCCCTAAGCATTAGAGTTGAGAGAATGCAGAGCAGAAGACAAAATTTGCATTTGATTAGACTAGCATGCATGAAGAGACATATAATAGACTTAAGAGCCAAATCTTACATCATTAGTAATGACTAAATGTATCAGCATTATGAAGGCACATTTTAGTTAATGCTTCTAAATAGTTTTGATTAAAGGCAGTATAGCAAATGGTTAGAACTGATAAGGAAAAAAAGTTGCAGAGTCTACAATTTGTTCCTTTTTTTCTCACTTGCAAGACTATGCCATACCCATGACATTATGTGTTTACAACAACAACTATATGGGCAGTGAAGGCAGTCACATGCAAACCTGGTGCAAGAAGGAGGAAGAATTTACATAATATACAGGTGTAGAAATTCTCAGTAATGAAAGTTTATAATATAAAAATGGTTAAAAACATTGCATATGGATATGGCAGAATAATCCTTCTGATGTTGTATAGTTTTCACAATATAGTGCAGTTTTCTCTTTAAATCCAAGACTAGTATTAGTGTTATAAAGGTAATATTCTCAAGTTTATATTTTCAGCTTTGCTTCTAGTTAATCTTTCCTCCCAGTTATTTCATCTCAATCCAGTCAGGTTTAGGAAAAAAATGTTACCTACTATGTAAAACGTTTTCTCACGTGTTTTGAATTAAATCACTCTAGTCATGAATTTTGAATTATTCTTTCTTTGCAATATATTAGTCATGATCAAACAGCCTGTGAAGCATTAACTATTTTAATCTTAAGATCTCGATGAAAATATGTGTCAGTATTGTTCTGCATTCATTTGATTTTTTTAATGCTTTGACTTAGACTATGGAAATTTTGAGTATTGGTTGAATTTAAATAAACAGTTCAGAAATGCATCGTGAATGCCATGGCTCAAGCGACAAATACAGTACCAATTCTGAGTAGTCTGAACTGGCATATGTCGCATGTTGTTTTCGCAAACACCACAGTGTCCATCTACAGATGGCCCGCATTTCTGCCAACATTGCCATTCTTTACAGCTACCCACATCACCGGTTTTGGAACTTAGCTTCCTATTCAGGGGTGGTCTTACTCTTACTTTGGCCATTCCCTAATTAAATGTTCCAAGGAGGCATGAGAATACTAATAAGTCTTAGGCTGGGTATCATTCTGTTGGAGACTGTGCCATTTGACCTAAAAGTGACTACAAGCTGCAGCATGGTAAGTGTACCCTGATGTTTTGTGTATGCATCAAGCAGGTTTTATACAGTACATGACATTCTTGCTGATAGAGGACAAAATACAATATGCAGATGATTCCACTCTCATTTGCACACCTATAAATGTGGTACACCTCCAAAAACTTACTCAGAAAGCTTTAACAGCCACTGAAACATGGCTTTGTAACTCACAACTCATGCTTAACCCAAAAAAGACCAAACTACTACTTTTTTCCCTAAATCCCTCTCTCATGAAAAAAATCAAACTAAATTTAAAGTCTTTCTCTTGATAATGCAACCATTGAAGTCACTTCTCATAGTAAATTATTAGGGGTGATAGTGGATGATCTGAAGACTGGTAGAGATGGGTGAAGGCTGTCAGCCTAGTCAAATAGAATTTTATACATAATTCTATCATTTGTAAATATGAATGTGAATCACAGGCTTGTTGTCTTAAATGTAAAGAAATACTGTTACACGTGGAACTGGAAATAAATGTGACAACAGTGCACAATACTGACCAAAGAAAAATATGTGGTGATCCTTTCAAGTAGACAGTGGTGCCGAAAAGTCTAGATGAAGAAATTCTTTCTATTGTTTTAACCAAGAGTTAAATTGTTAGATTTAAACATGCAAATGTATTTTTATTGCTCTGTTCCTGACCAGCTGCAAGATAACAAAAGGGAGATGTTAAGAATGTAAATGCAGTTAATGTGTAGCCAGGGAACTCCACGAAAGTGTAAAAGAGATGATGTAATTTTTATCAAAACTTCAATAGCGATTTAAACAGAGAGAACCAGAAATTATTAAGCATTTTTGTCTGAACATCCAACTCCTACACTGCCTTATGCTCTTTGTAAGTAAGTTATTTTAGAAGTGTGTTTTCTTGTAGAAATAGCTAGGACTATAAAGATTAGACTAAGTGTTTTTCTGTGATGTCAGAACTGTACTACTGATTTATTTTAAGTATTTCTGTGTGACCTCTGAACTCTTGACTAGCCCTGTGTAGTAGAATGTATTGTCTTGTGGTTTTAATTATTTATTATTAAATATTTTAAAACCTTTCAACTGTGGCTGGTTTTGTGTAGAGATAATTTAAGCTCTTTAGAGTATTTGTATGCCTTTGGTAAAATTGTACAAAGCCACTCCTATAGCTTTAATCCTGGGCTATACTACCAATTGGATAATAAAATGGATCAGTAATAATTGGACACCCTTTTAAGGGCCTTTGAGTAGCTGATGAGTATTAACTGGGTGGTGGCAGTAATTACTACTGTATATGTTAACTAGTCTGGGTAAAAGAGGCACAGCTGGAGAACCTGTGCCAGTCTTCCCCAGGAGTGTCCGTGTGGTTGTATAAACTTATCTCAAAGTGTGTGTGTGTGTGTGTGTGTCAGCTACTTGGGCAGGGACATGAAGCAATGGTTGGACAGAGAGGGTGCTGGAGATTTTAGCTTGCCAAGCTAAGCTGAGATCTGGATCTTAAAGCTGTGCCAGTGGCGAGTCTTATTGGGGACCTAGGGAGCAAGGGAGTGACCAGCCCCGGACTGACTGTGATCTCTGTGTGCTTGTAAGGGAAATTGCATTTTACTGTGTGTATTTGTTATCCTTTCCTTATATACGAGACTCCCTCTCTGGTGTTAATGGTGAGGATTGGGGCTGCTTGATTGCTGGGCCAGGGCACGGGCATCACAGATGATAATCATACATTCGACCTGCATATACAAAATTGCATTAGAAAAACTCATCAAAAACTAGAGATGCTTTTTAGAACCAAAAACTTTCGGATAGATGCAATTAAAACTACACTTTCCACTATTTATCTCCTCCTGACTCTTCTTTATGGTGCTCCTATACTTACTAACCTCCAAACTTCACAAAAACTGAAACTTGAACAATGCTATAAAAAGTTGTTAAATTTGCAGCACATACCCCTTTCAGAACCCACCACTGTATAACACTGAATAGCCTAAAGTGGTTAGAACTGCCACATCAACTAACATATACACAATGTCGTATCACCAGGCAGTTCTTGGTTGGCATAATGGTTACGATTTTTACCTTACAGACAGAAGGATTTGATTCTCATGTTGGCTAGGCTTAAAATGACCCACATGGGTAGTTAGCCTAGTACTAATCTATGAACTCTATTAACTATGAACCTATAAAATTATCCAGCACACATCTGTCTGTCCAGCATTAAAAATCATTTAACACAACTGTGTTCCCAGTTGGCCACTGCAATCCAGTAACCAAAAACTCCTGTCTATAAACCTAACAAATCTGCTGTGTATTGTCTATACTCATACATGGTTGCTAAGGCTTGGAACTCCTTACCTGTATCCATCAGGTCTATACCCACCCTCCCGTTATTGTTTAAAACCAGGGTAACTTATACCCCTAAATGTGAACAAGTACCTTTCATTCTTTATACCTCCTTTCTCTCCCTTCTTCACTTACTTCCTGTTGTCTAATTCTCTTCCCTGATTTTCTCTCTAAATATATCACAAGCCCATTTTCCTTCACTTCATATTGCAATTACTATTTGTATTACACTAACTTACTTTTAATGTCTCTATAAACTGTCTAAAAGTTCTCTAAATATTAAATGACTATCATATACCTTGTATCGATTCTTAATCAATGTTTTTATACTATGTCTAATTTGTTATAATTAATCTTAAACTGCATATGTTTTTGTTTTATTTTTGAAGACTGTAAAAGAAATGTTATTAAAATGTTTTGCAATAATTTGGAGCTTTTCTACCCAAACCTTAGCTAAAAATGGGCTTCTACCCAGTCAGACTTTCCCAGTAATCAGATGTCAATAAATAAATAAATAAATAAATAACTACATAAAATGCTTGATACAGTACCATCTTCTAACTTTCTAGTTTGATTACAAGACTTCAGCACTTGTTCATACATTTTTTAGGCTTTCAGTTCAAGGGACCACTAGGGAGCCTAACCCAAATTTTCAGTTACTCCAAAGCACTGCCTGATTAAGTGACTTGTTTAAGGTTATACAGTAGGCAAATTAGGTCTAAGGGAATCAAGGTTTACTATCATAAGAATGAAATGCATTTGGCTGAAATGCACTAATACCAACTTGTAAATCAGAAAATGGAGTATGCCGACATCCGAAATTTAGAATCTGCATATCAATATCTGAATTCGGCCTCATTCGGCATGACTAACATGCAGTCCTACACTGCACCATATGTAACTTGATCCCCCCCTGCACCCCCCCCCAGGGGGCTGTTCCCCCCACACCCCCTGCAAAATATATATTCCAATTCTGCAATCACACTACAGTGGGGAAAAGGGTACATTCCCAATCCCCACTATACTGAGATCTCTAGGTCAATGACCGACCTCATCATTGCGAATGCACTCAGCATTTGCTTAAACAGAACTCACACAAGAGAAGGATTAGCAACACATGTCAGCCAAATGTCATTTGACAACCTGTGGTCGCCAAAACTTCCCTCATCAATTTGATAGTAAACTGAATCACAACCTTGTACCACAGGAGCTACAGCTCCCAGACTTAAAACAATGTACCAACTGCCAGACTATATATCCTATGTGGGAAATAATGGAAATAGTTTGAGGGGGGTTGACAAGTATCCCTTGCCTGATCACAACCCAAGTGGGGTACTGTGATGAACATTCTCTGCAAGTCATGGTTTTCAGATATCAGACCCCATGTTAAACTATAACACCACTCTACATGATGCTGGAGCACATTTGGGCACAGACTGAGAGTTTGTAGTTATGCTATCAGATCTGAGGCCAAATATTCTAGTCAATGTAGTCAGGAAACATGATGAACTGTCAGATCATTAATAGACAGTGTTGACTTGGGTCAAACTTTAACAACTGGATAGACCTGGAAAAACAGATATGTTGTAACTGCATTCACCTTCCACTTTTGGAGGATCTTATCACAGATGCCAGGAGATTAGTTTGTTTGTTTGTGTCTTTCAGCTTTTCCCGGTTAGGGGTCGCCACAGCGGAACTCCGGTCTGCTAATGATTGGTAGTTGATTTTTACGTGCCGAGTTACCAGCCCTGATGCACAACCTTCAACGAAGGTACGCCCATTCACGCATATCACCATGCAGAAGACACTCTGGCTGAGAATCGAACCGGACAGCGTCTTACTGTGATTAGTGACACGGAGAATGAATAGGCCATCTTTGTGACATCCTGGTATTTAAATCCTAATCCCGGGAGAATTCTCTGGGGATGCATTGGCTATCAAAGTTCTTTTTTTTTTACATGAAGAATGATTGGTCCCTTGGATAAACAATAAAATAATAAGTTACAAAATCAAAATTCTCCACTTATAAGAAGTACATATCCTTTTTGGTGCAACACATGGCACAGTCCATGGATCTTTGCTGTTGTTTTTCTTCTATGTCCAAAACCTTTCTCATTATACTACAGTCATCGACTGTTTCTGCATGCTGATTGGCTGATTGTTTCTTTTTCCTGATCATTTGCTTGTACAACTGAAGCAGCAATTAATGTGACTTTAACATGTGATGTATGGCTAAATATGCACTAAATGCAAGCAAACATTACAATCTGGATTATTATCATTTCATGTTAAATAGCTTAATTAGTTGAGCGTTACAAGCTTTGTGATCAAACTGATTTGTTGCCTACTTCCATCACATCAGTTGTGATCACCTTCAGATAAGAACATAATCGTGTTTTTCATGGCTTAATGTTTATTTTAAGAAATTTTTTGTAGAGAATCATTGGTAAAGAGGGTGTCTCTTTTTGTCAAACATTTATAAAGATATTTTTTGTATAGATCTGTGTATTAGTTCATCATACTTTTAGCAGCCTAACTGCAAATTACTGTACATTGTTCAAATTGCTTTTTGTCTTTTTGAAATGCATTGAACACATGTATTTTTTGACTTAAGGATAACAGATGATTATCACATCGCTGACTGTTATAAAATCAAAAATCAGTTCAATTAATGATGAAGCAAGTTTGGCATGTCAGCATGAAGAAAAAAAAATACTGTTGATTTGGTCTCCTACCTACTATTTAATGACTATTTAATTTCAATAGCTACCCCACATCAACCAGTTCCTAATATTTCATGTCCTATAATGCAGTGCATCTAGACTGATATGATAACATCTAGGTTCAGTTTTACTGTAAGGTATATGACTAGGTTAGAGCACTGGGATTAGAACATTTTTAATAAAAAATATGTCAATGTGCAACAGACAAAACCATTGAACTACTGAAATAATGTCTAAAAATGTTCCAAAAGTTAAAGAAATGAAAACAATTATGCTTTTGTTTCATATTCAGAGGAAATTATTTCCTACATGAATAGTGCAAGTAAGGTTTGAAGAAATTCTAAAAGTTAAGAAATTATTACACTTACTGTTTCCCTCTGTGCTATATTATAATAATATTGTCACTCTTTTCCTATAATTTGGAGTGCTTTATATTTTTTTTAAATATTTAAAGTTTGTGCGTCACTGTTTCAATTAATAATCTTCTCTCTTTTTAAAGACAACTCTTCAACTATGATTTGGACAACTGACATAATACATATCCAGTACACGTGGGTCTATATTAGAATCATGAAGGCTGACTTTCACGAATACAAATTCATCGACACATAAATGTTGATGTACGAAAAGAGCGAAATGCAGAATGCTGAGCGTATTTCCAGAAGCAACAGCACCATACAGGTAAGGTGAACGCAACTGAACAAACCTAATGTAAAACACTTTTCAAACATTTTTGCAGGGGGCTCACCTGCCACGTGGGGGGCTGCACCACCCACAACCCCCCTACTTAAATATACCAACTCCGAGACTGCACACTGGGGAAAAGGATTTATTTCCTTATCCCTATGATCACCCTGCTGGCCAAGGAAAACCATTCGGCATTCTGGAGTTCGCTCTTTTCATCCTTCACTTCACTCTTTTAGTACATCGACATTCATGTATCGCAGTTCTAATATAGACCCAGTACACGTATGTAAACTGAGTGATATTTAGAAAAGTCAACTTCTGTAGTGTAAGTGCTTCACTGTCGTGATCTAGTAGTGCTTAAAATCTAGCTAACAAGTTCAGAAACATATAAGAGGCACATGGAGCAAAAGCTCAGTATTGATCCACTTACTTATCTCTGAATTGAACACTGAATGCAGATGGAACTATGTTAAAAGTTGTGTCCACAAAAAGTAAAAATACAGAGGAACAGGTGAAAGGTGCGGTACAAGAAAACTGTGTAAACTTGAAGTAAAAAACAAGTACTGAACCAACACAGCTAGGCAAAAACTATCTATTGAACATAAAATAAAGTGATAAAAGTAGTGCTTTTGCGATAACACTATCACTTCTTCACACTAAGTTCTTGACAACCCATACAACACTGCTGTATAGGCTTCTACGGACACACACATCTACACATATTTTGGCAAAAACATACACAGTCACCCAGAAGCCACAAACGCATACATATATTCATACAGTCATAATCATGTCCCTCTACACACACACACACACACACACACACACACACACACACACACACACACACACACACACACACACACACACACACACCAATGCACAGCCTTGCAGTACTGTGGACTTAACAGAAGGGCTGCTGCCATAGACCAAAAATAGTGTTACTGTAAAACTACAGTATTCAGTTCTCACCTCTCTGCTCTAAAATAGCAATGTCAAGCTTGTCTTTAAATTACTGTACCATACTATTTTAGTCCATCCGTAGTTGCCTATGTTTCATTAGTTGTACCCCTGGACTCCCACATTTGCATGTTGTGTAACCCAGCAAACTACTATACTATGTTTAATTATCAGAAAAATTTCAAGAACATTTCTTCTGAGAAAATGTACTAAACCAGTCAGTCTCAAAGAAATGAGAAAATAAGATACCTGGAGAAAAACAGAAGATATGTGCATCCCCATACTGGTTGCAGTGATCTAAAGACAGGAGTAAACAAAATCAAGTCCCCCTTATTTAATGATAAGTGTAACCAAGCAAAAACAAAGACAGTTTGCAAAGTACAATGTATAATATAATGGAGTAATCAGCAGACACAGTTCAAACGTTGCAAACAATGAGCAATCAGGCAATATCTCTAGTAAAATCAAAACAACCACAAGGGCAGAACACCATTTTAATAAAATAACACTGTAGTAAAACACAATACTCTAGCGCCTCAGCTCTAAAAATCCTTCATGGAGTAAAAATACATAGAATCCAAATTTCTTACATAGTACATTCAAGTGTATCCAGTTATACAATTTTTCAATTAAACAATTATAAAATCAAATCAAAGACTTCCAGTTACAATCTATATTTAAACCAGTAGGGGTCAGGATTGCAAACTTTAAAATGAACAAAGCTTCTTTATGTAACAATTTCTTCTTTATGCCAAAACGTCCTTCGCTAATATTTATTTTTCTAAAATTGTAGCCCTAAGACCCCCTGGGTCACCATCATGACAAAATTTAAAGTGTGAAGCAAGAGGGCTTTCCATTCTCACATTTTTAATATCTCTTATATGCTCTTGCAGTCTGCATTTGAAAGCCCTCTTGATTTCTCCGATATAATACATTTTACATGGGCATTCTAACACATAAATAATGCCCTCAGTATAATAGTAATATTTGTCTGTAGGTGTAAATAAAATCCCATTAATTTTATTAAATGTCCTAACTATAAGCCTACAGGTAATGCAGTTGTTAACATGGAAAAGTCCCCACATCTCTTGGTTCAATAACCATACTAATCGTGGACATTTTAAATTTACTATGTACCTAAAAGTCTTTGATACTACAACCTCTTTTAAATGAGAATACAGGATTACAGCTTATAGTATCTGCAAACTTTTTATATTTCAATAAAAAAAACCAATAATATCTAAAAAATATCTTCCTCTTGCTTACTCAAAATATTACGAATTGTAACTACATAAACCTTCTTTCTATCTATAGATGTTACTCTTGTATTAACCCTCCTAGCAATATATCTACATAACTGACCATTATCTCTTCTTTGAATATTGGTTGCTCTTTGTAAGGCATCATCCACCAATAGCTTATCATAACCTATATTTAAAAACCTAAGTGCTGTTCCATCCAAATCACATTTTAGTACATATGCATTGTTACATAATCTAGAAACACTTAAAAATTCACCATAAGGCAATGCCTCTATGGTATGTGATGAATGGCAACTAGAACCATATGAAAACTGATTAACAGTATCAGATTTTCTATTAACTTTGGTCTCAATATGTCCATTACCAAGACCCTGTAAAACAATATCCAAAAACACTACATTATTACCATATTGTAAACTATCAAACTTAATACCATATTTATTTTTGTGTAGATCATTCACAAATTGACATATTCAAACCCACTATGCCAAACAAAAAACACGTCATCGAAAAGCTGTAATACTTAAAAACAAATTACTGGAAAAATGAATTCTGATAAATATATTGCATCTCAAACATAGCCATAAACAAATTTGCATACATGGGGGCAAAAGATGCCCCCATGGTTGTGCCTTGTAATTGATGATATATCACTTGATTAAATTCAAAATAGTTATGGGTCAAACTAAAATAAATTAAATCTATAACATAATATGTTAATGGGCTATCCCCAAGAACATTCTTAAAGCATGTATACCAAACTTATGTCGGATAGTATATAAACTACTGACATCAATGGTAATCCAAGAAAATCAAAGGGAGTCTTTTATATATGAAGGTAGCTTCACTACTGCCTACAACAATTCCTTGTGCAAAAGCATATATACATTACGCAAGAAACATTTGCATGCTGCAGCTACAGGCCTACCTGGGGGGTTGTACATATTTTTGCAAATCTTAGGTAAAGAATAAAAATGAGCTATTTCACTTTTTTTTCACAAAATGTTTACCATCTATGTCACTATTCAAAAAATAACCTAGTCTAACTCCCTTATTCAATAAATCTTTAAAGGAAACCAAAGCTTGTTCATATTCAGTTTTATGTGCTACACAACACACTTTTGTGTCATTTAACAATTTATAGCACATATTTAAATACTGTGAAAATGCATAATAACTATTCTATTTCCTTTATCACATGGTTTGATAACCAATTCCTGTTGGATACTCAACTAATTTAATGCTTTCTGTTCCATAGCAGACATATTGTAACAAATTTTGCTACCATTTTTTTCAGCAAGAAATTTTTCAAAAGCTTTTTCAACAGCAAAATTCACCATTGAATGAAATTTTTAACCTGTTCATGTTTAACAGGAGGCAAAAAATTACTTTTGTTAGATATGCAACTTGTATCCAAACAACAGTATGCATTTAATCTTCTACGCTTGATGTACATGAAAAAAAATTATCTTCTAGATCACTTTCTGTCATCAAAGAATTGTTAAAATCACAATTAGAAGCATGCCCATTAACAATATTTTTATCATTAAAACAAATCAATTAAATATAATTTTCTTATTAACTGAAAAATACAGTTTGTAACATATGTAACCTTGACAATACAGTGGGAATGAACTTCAAACCATACTGCAATACAACTATCTGCGAATTGCTTAACATACAATTTGAAAGATTTAGAATTAAATTATTAACTTCATTACTAATTTCAGAATCAACACATTTAGTTCCATTTCATTCCTTTACCCTGGTGCTGGTCATATCCCCATTGTTCATAGTTGGATCTACCACTTTTACTTTCAGTCCCTGGTCTACTCCGAAATGTTTCTCTCATATAAAGATTGATACCTGCTGGAGGGAGGGGTGGATATCCAGTATCTTCACTCTCATATTCAGTAGAATCTGCCATCTCATTTTCTGAAAAGTTTGCCATAGCACCCTGATTCTGCTTCCCTTCCAACTGGCAAAAACAAACGTTGGAGTTCTGGCCTTGTGGTTGTTATATAATACACTTCAAACATTGAGCTGAATGAGAGAAGGCAACTCAGATTAGTCTTTGCCTAACAACAGGAGTTGCTAAGAAGTGCAAAAACAAATACAAGTATGAGCAGTGTGTACAATGACTATCACACTAACTGCCCTGAGCTGCAAAACACTTTGTAAAACTCAGAGGAGGCGGTGAAAGCAGATACTAATACTCATCTCATGTTACCACAGAGAGCAACAAAAGCAATAACAAAAAACTGGAGAGAAAAAATGACTGATCATGTAGACTGACAGAACTGGCAGTGGCGGCATGGACAACAGCACTGTAATGGTTTGCTGGGAGAGTAAAGTAACCAAAGCATGGCACCATGTTCATGAGAGTATTGGGAGAGAAGTACAATTTTAAAAGATATCTGGTAACCACACTGCTTAAAATCATCTGCAACAAACTTCTGGAGAGCACCAGTGAGGCAATGAAGTCTGCCAGGCATAGTGCCTCTGCTACATCTGTAATGGATGAGACAGAAAACAAACAAAAGTGGATAAATTAGCAGTGCTTTGAAGACTATTGAACTGCTTGATGTGACATAGACAACAGTTTAGAAAAGTTCCTCTAATGGAGTGATGACAGTCAGGCATAAAAAATCCCCAGAAACACCCTGGATGATTAGTATAATTTTGTGATTTGTCATCAAATGGCTATGAAATGACTCAGAAGCTACAGTAAGGCTATAATGTAATGCAACAAAGGCAAAACATGAAAGATTTATAAAATTGCCAGAATAATCTATTGTGGTACCACCGAGTGAGTACTAGAGCTATCATGCTCAAGCATAAAGCACAAAGCTGGCTCTGTACTTGCAGAACACAAAACATCTATCGTTATAACAGCACAAAAGGAAGGGACAGATGCCTTAGCATTTGCCTATCTACTACAAGCACTAATTTATGCCCCCCCCCACCCCCATTTGTAAATGTCTATGCAAACTATGTCTTCAAGCTACAAGAATGATAAAACACAATTTCTATGTTTGGCTGCAACCTCACTTACAGGTCCTGTCACTGTACTAACTTCAGAAAACTTAACTGGTTAGAAGTACCTTAATAACTCAGCTACTTCCACTTAGTTGTTGCCCACAATGTTGCACATAAACCTAACAGATGTCCTATTCTCCAAAGTGATATACATCCTCCCTTGAAGCCTACAGGTAATAAGTAAAGGCTTACTTTCCACTCATCAAGTTTATAATCAGCAGGGGAAGCCCTTTGTTCCATTCATATCCATAAACCATGGAACTCACTATGCCTGGTACTAAGACTCAAGAACAACATGTCCACTTTCAAAGATCATCTACAAGGCCATATCTAGGACTCCTATTTTCTCCTCACCAGGCTAACTCTAACACAAACAAATAAACCTCTTTCTTAACACAACTTTCTCGTATCTCTCACACCTCCATAAACATGTGGGTCTTAGTAATAAACAGTGAAGACTCAGTTCAAAATAATATATACATCCTTCCATCCACCCATCCATCTATCCATCCGTCCACAACCCTTTTTACCCATTTTTACACATGGAGTTGGTGTGTCACTTCATCAGTGGCAATCATCTAGACCCAAGGTCTTCTGTAACTACTGCTATACTCGCTGATCTTAATACTAAAACATTTTGACACTAATGTTAACAACTAACATAATTATGCCTTAAAAGGTGCTACTTAATATTCTATAATCTTTCTTTCACAGTAACCTAATGCAACCTGAATAACATGTCTAATTCCCACTCTGATACAGGTATCTGTATGTTTACTCATGCATATTCATGTTTAAAGCTGTTCTACTACAAATGTTTTATGTAATGCATTAAATTTTAACCTGATGTTGTTCTTATATCAGCTTGAATGTACTGTACCAGTGCTATTGCATCAGTATGAATTTATAATTGTATACAATATGATTGTATGTAATATGAACCTGTCTGATATGCACTGTCAAATATGACATTAATTTGCTTGTTAATTTACATTGTACCAATGGAGCTTTTCTTCCAAGGCCTCAAATAAAAAGATGTTTTAAACCCAATGGACGTCTCCAATCAACAAACAAAAATAAATAATAATTATAAATAAATATCTGTGCCACATATTTGGTATTCCTATAAATACTGTACATCGAAATGCCATAGGTTCTAGGCTACTGGGCCTGGAGCCTTTACAAGCCTAGCCCATAGGATTACCCTGGCATCATGCCACCCGACCTTAGTTTCCAGTGCCTCTGTCGAGTGCATCGAAATGCCATAGGTTCTAGGCTACTGGGCCTGGAGCCTTTACAAGCCTAGCCCATAGGATTACCCTGGCATCATGCCACCCGACCTTAGTTTCCAGTGCCTCTGTCGAGTGCAGCCACTGGTGTGATCCCCGGGGTGAATTTTCTATTTTCCATCTATTCATCAAGATTTCTCTTGAAGAGGGCCAGTGAGGTGTTCTGTTTGACACGTATGGGAAGTCTATTCCATAGCATGAGCAGTCTCTGGGTTATGAACCTGTCCCTCCAGCACATTCTATTGATTGTGGTAATGAGGTTGAGATCTCTGGAGCATGTGGTGTGGAGGAATTGGGATTTCTTTAGATGTAGCATTTATAACAGAGCTGGGTCAGACATGGCTTTATAAGTCAAGCAGAGATCACCTCTAATTAGGTGATATGAGACAGACAATAGTTGGAGTTTTTTGAGTCTGTCCATATAGGACAAGTGTTTAAGGCTTAGGCTAATCTTTTTGAGGTACTTTTGTAGCCTCTCCAGTTGTAACAGATATCTAGTGTGGTGCATGCCAAATGGGGTATTGTACTCGATGATTGGCCTAATGAGGGAAGAGTAGAGGGAGACAATGACCTCTTTCTTCCTGGATGCAAAACCCTTAGTAATGAGATGTGCCACATATAAGGACTTTCTGACCACAGTGGCAGTGTGGTGGTCAAAAGAGTGGTTGCTGTCAACTGTGTTGCCAGATCTCTTATAATGCCTTCTGTGTTGACACATTTTTTGGCATTGAGCTTAAGGCCATGGTTCTGACACCAGACATTGGTCTCAGTGAGGCCTTTCTGTAGGATGTCAGCATAATAATGGCACCCAACTTGCAATTGTCTGTGAACTTTGTCAGCCAGAGTCCCTTCATGTTGGACTGAACTTCTAAGAAGTAGATACCAAACAGGAGAGGACCCAGGACCGATCCCTGTGGGACTCCACTCGTGACTGGTCGGCAGTCTGACTTGGAATCAGCTACTTTCATACTCTGGGTTCTATCTGTGAGCCAGTTTGCAACCCACCTAGTGATACAGGGGTCGATGCCTAGCTTTGTGAGTTTTTCTATGATTCCTGAGTGGGGAATGGTATCACAGGCCATGGCAGATCAAGGTAGGCTGCATGAACCACCTTTCCTTCATCCACAGCTCTGGTCACTGACTCAAAGAAGTCGACCAACTTGAGCAGGCATGATCTACCCTTCACAAAACCAGACTGTGTGGGATCCAGCGTTTGGAGATTACCTATATCCTTGTTTATTAAGTCCATGATGATCCGTTCCATAGATTTGTATACCAGACTTGTCAGGCTAATGGGGTGATAGTTCCCAGAGTCTGTAGTCACTCCTCCTTTGTGGAGAGGGATGACTATAGCAGTGCACCATTCGGTAGGGACAAAGCCTGAGGTGAGGCTGTGATTGAACAGGGCACAAAGGTGAGGTGCCAGTTCACTCTGTAGTTCATGTAGAACACAGCCAGGGATATTGTCAGGCCCCATAGAGGCTGAATTTTTGGCATTGGACAGTGCTGTTTTAACCTGTGCAGCAGTAAGACTGGGTGCTGGCTTGATGAAGTAATAGTAATAATAGCTTTTAGGGGAAATATGAGGATGCCCTCTTCCTGATCAAAAGAAAGAAAAGTTCAAGAAAGGATGGTCATTCAGGAATTAAGGCAAGACAGGCATTAAGACCCATAACCTTGCATCTCTACAACAGTAAATAGAAAAAACACTGTAGTAGCAGCAACACTGGAGTGCAAGGACAAAGCTACTGAACCAACGTATAATTGGAGGGCTTAAGGGAGGAGCTTAAGGCTGCTTAAAAGGACAACCATATTAACTTTCAGAGAACATTTCAGGGTGAACACCAAAGTATACAGATGGCTCAGGTGAAGCAGGAAAAGGGTTTAATACCAACATATTTCCCGATTAAGAAGCAGATATAAAGGAAGATTGAAATCTAAAATGTTCATCTGCCATGAGTTTTTGTAATGTCAGCAAAACAAAACAAAACAAAAAATAGTTACCTCTCACACTGGCTCATCATATTTTCTTATGTTGATTTAGAGTACAGAGACAGTTTAGCTCAAGCAGAGTCTCTGTATCTGTCAGAACAGATATGACATAAATACTACAATAGCACCAGCAAAAGGGTAATGGAGAATATTTATTTATTTTGTTAACTAGGAGAGTTGCTGTAAGAAAAAGACAGTTACACAAAGAGATACAGTCAAATATCAATAGAATGAACTGAACAGTTACATAAGTGATGCAAATAATCAAACAGGTACATATAAGTGTAATGAAATATCATAATCACAAAGAAAAATATACATAGCAATAATCCACATATAACACTAGAGTTGTGTGCATAAAGTGTTGACAAAATTCAACAAATTTAGAATTTTAAGAGAAAAAAAGCAGTGATAAAGTGTGTGAATGTGAGAAAATGAACAGAAAAGCAGTGATAAAGTGCATAAGTGTGTGTGAAAATTATTGATATTTCTAAATCAAGAGAGCATTTAAACTCTTTCTTTTTAAGTATACCTTTAGTTCTTTGATGCAAATGCTATTATAGGTGTAAATTTATAGGAAGGGTGTTCCAAGAAGCAGGTGTCATTTTAGTGGAAGATTTTTTCCGATAAGCTTAAGGAAAAATGAGGTCTTTTTAGTTTAGTAAGGAAAAGGAGGTCTTTTTTGTTTGAAGCTGTCAGTCCTCTTTGGTGAGTGAGAGATTTCAAATAGTCTCAATTTATCTCCAAGTAGGAGGTAGTGCTTGTCATTCAAAAGTTTGGAAATTAATGAGTTTAGCAGATAAGTAGCTCCAGCTAATTACCTTTTGTAGTATGTTGCAATGACATTCATTGCTACTGGATAACATGATAAACCTACAACTTTTGCTGTGCACTCTTCGTAGTAAATAAGTGCTATGTATTTACAGAGAAGGAAATGGGAATGCATATGCAAGCATAGGAGTGAGTTCATTAACAGCAATGGCCCAAAGGGCTTCATCAGTTGTTGTTGTGTCTTTCGGCTTCTCCCGGTTAGGGGTCGCCATGGCGGAACTCCGGTCTGCTAATGATTGGTAGTTGATTTTTACATGCCGAGTTACCAGCCCTGATGCACAACCTTCAACGAAGGTACGCCCATTCATGCATGTCTCCACGCAGAAGACACTCTAGCTGAGAATCGAACCGGAGAGCGGCTTACTGTGAGGCGACAATGCTACCGCAGCACCACCACCACAATGACGTGAGATATAATGAAAGCAGACATCAGCTGGGACATTACTCTAATTTTTAGATGTTTAGACTGAGAATGAAGGCATAAGTTATTGTCCAGCAATACCCTGAGATATTTCTGTCCTTGGTGACTGATCTAAAAATGTGGAAGAAAGCACTCTGAATGATTATAAATGTTGGGAGCATACCATTGTTTTTTAAGCATTAAATAACACATTCTGTATTCAAATCTGCCTTGGTTGCACTGAGAGTCATGGAAAGGGATCCATTTCTGCAGCCTAGGTGGTTAAAGGAGCTGATAAAGCCATTCAGTAGTGTACAGCCTTCAAGATGGCAAAATCCACACTTCTGTGTTTGCAGTGGACCTGGATTGTAAGAGTACAACAGCCATTGTTTATTTACATTGATATATTTTAGGCATGCACTAGTTTTGCTTTGCTAGCTGAAAATGGTGTGCATAGGACATAGGTTTTTTATTTGTAAGTCTCAAGAATGAGATTTCTACAGTAATTTCTGTTTGGTTTATTATAAAAATTTAATTTATGTCTGTGTGCATGCTGGCAGTTGCCATCATGAATCCAGAATCATTTTCCATCATCAGGTTAAAGAGGAAGCAGGTGTATTGCTGTTTGGTTAGAAAACAGATTGATTTCCACCCAGGGTGTAGTTTACATTTAATTGTTGCATAAGGTGATATCAAGACACAACAGGAAGGTCATAGGGCAATGACCCTTTTGTAAGCATGTTTTCTGCTGGCTTGAAATGAACTTCAAAGTGGTGCATGCTGAGATAATTTCCTTTTGATTTTGTTTCTCTTATTTGAAATACAGTTCAGGAAAATTACTTGAGAAAGATGATTTCATTTAAAGACAGCTTCAGCAAATGTAGTCCACAAGCTGCAATTATATTTTAGTATATATGTATGTGTACTTGAAATGTTCTAAAGAAAATAAGATTGACAGTAAATTGATAAACAGAAAAATATATCAAAGTAAAAAGATCTAAACTGAAAAATATCTAAATACAAAACACTGACAAAATTGAACTTATACTAGGGGAGGGTTTATGACATTTCCCTCACTGTTGAATGACTTCAAAGCTGGAATATATAAGCAGCAGGGGGAGTTGGGGTGTAGGGGGGCTTGAACCCCTGCAAAAAAAATGAGAACATGTGGTTCAAATTTTATCAAATTTTCTGTGGTTTTATTTATGGTGAGATCATATTACATTTTTCAAGTTTTTGCAAGGGGGCTGCATCACCCCAACACCCCTACTAATTTTATATACCATCTACAAGGTTGCACAACAGTGGGAAAAGGGAATAAACCCTCCCCTAGTATAACTTAATATTTAGCAGTGTTTTTCAGATTAAATATTTTTCTGTTGATCACTTCAAGTACATGCACACACACACACACACACACACACACACACACACACACACACACACACACACACACACACACACACACACAATTTAAAGAATTATGTATGGCTGAAGGTAGAGTTGAAAAATATAATTTTTTCATTAAGGTCTTTATACATATTCATGCCCGTATCTGTTTGACAGGAGATTTGGAATAATACTGCTAGATGTCAGGAATAGTGTCTTTAAACTTATGTCTTTAGATTCACGTCTTGAAACTTATGTTTATGTATATGTTTAGTTCTCTACTGTTGAACAATTCATGCATTCGCAGTATAGTCAGTCATTCATCCAGATTCTGACATTGTTTTTGGTATGTATAATAGATTCAGCAACACGTGTATCATTATATTCCTACTGGATGCTATCAGAAATGCAAATTAATTGTACTGGTTTAGCAATACCTTATTCTATGAATGGGAAGGCAACTTGACTGTTGTTTCAGCAATGCTGTTTAATATGGTTGGATTAGGATGTGCTCATGCATTGTTCGCTATATAGTATGTGCACGATAACTGTTTAACATACCGTCTCCCTGATACATGTTTGTAGATGGTTTAACTTTTTTAAACAGTGAGAGTATTTTTACTTTTTTAAAATAGTGAGAGTTTTTAAAACAGTGAGAGCATTTTGTATTTTGGGGATTGTTGGTGTCTGAACTTTTGCAAGTGTCTCATTTGTAACCTTGGATACATGATTAATTGTTTGATTGATTTAATGTTCCCGCCTAAATGTTTTTACTGCATTTAAATAAGCACCCATTGTATCAGAAATGTGATTATCTGAGGAAGCATAGCCTAGCTATGCGAAAGCGCTTATTCACTGTGTTTTATCTCATTAAATATTTTATAACATTATTCCAACGGAGGCTTTTTTCGTGGTGACTCCTTCACGTTTTTGACTTTGATTACCTTGCTTATACTGTCGGAAGGAGTCTTTGAGTTCCAGCAAACAGTTTTGATATTTCATTTTCCTGCATTGTTGTGCTGTTCCTGGTTCTACACATGGATTCGACCGATATTGAGTTGGACTTCAGACCAGAGACGAGGGAGGTCGTGCTACCGGCATGGGAATCACTTCTACATCGGAATACCAACCCTTTATTGACTCTGGAGATATCTAATCAGTCCGCTCCGGCAAGTGCCGTTAACAACAGTGAGGTACTAACTGAGTTTAATGTTCTAAGTAGAACTTTTCAAGATGATTTGTTTAAACTACAGAGGTATGCCTGGCAGCGCTTACACCTTGAGGCATGCCTCCTCTTTAAAGTCATACCTCGCGGCATGCGAGTGTTTTGCATGCCGACATATGGGGACAGCCACCCAACATTATTACGAAAATGGCAAGACCTTAATATAGGTCTAGGTTTCAATTATATAAAACTGTTACTGGACTATTTTGCTCCGTTGGAGACGGAGCTTAGAAACAAGGTTGACTTACAGCAGCGTCATTTTAATGACTCTTACAACACAGCCTACTTTCAACAGAGGCTAGATAACATTCGCTCACAAGTGCACTTGTTTAGCGAGAGACTTAGACAAGTGAAACAGAGAAAACTCATTAGAGACTCTAATGATTTTGCTAATGGTCAGATATTTGTCTGGCCCAGAAATACTCGTCCTTCAGCTGTGACAAATAGTGGGGCACCTTTACAGACTACCACTATTCAATCTACCATAGCAGAAGTTAATGTCACACATTTTGTTTCTGATGAGAACTCTCAGTCCAATGATATTCCAGTTACATCAGCACAGAACAGCAGTCCTATTAGAGGGAATCTTGTCAGCAATACACCCCTTCCCAATCAACAAGCTGATAAAATTCACAAGGTTTCTGGAGCCAGACCCAAAGACACTGCCAGTATGTCTACCCATTTTTTACCGTTTCCCGTCAAACAACAGACGGCATGGAGAGGCCGCTCCAACAGCAGGGGGCCCCGCAAGAGGAAGGGGTCAGAAGAAAAGTACGGCCAGACGAGGAAACAAAGGAATTGAATGACTTAGTCTGTAACCTTTCTGATACCCCTTTGTCAGAATCTGCGGTTACACTTCTCAACAAAGGTTTAAATTTCATACCCTCCCAACTCAGCAATTTGAATGAGACTCTATTAGATCTCAGATTGTTTTGCCGTAATCTAGCTTTAAAACTGTTTTTTAAAGGTAATTCTGCCATGAAAACAGATGCTGTTAAACAATTTTTTAAACGCAAAAGTAATTACATGCCATCCATCCCACATGATGTGGAATGTTTCTGTAAGCTATGTGAGAAGGATATTTATGAATACTTTGCAAACAATCAGAAAAAATGTAAATTCTTTAACATGACAGAATTAGAGCAGCGATCACTTAAACAACTGAAAAGTGATCCTGCTATAACCATCAAACCTGCAGATAAGGGTGGGGCGGTGGTCCTACTTAATACTGTTGAGTATGATACCACCATGACATGTATGCTAGCAGACACTAACACCTATTCTGTAGTATCTAAGACCTTTGTTGATAACTTAGTAAAAAGAATACAAGCAGATTTATATGCTTTATTACTCTGTGGACAAATTAGCTGTGAGACATATGAGTATTTCATGATTGAATACCCCACGCTACCGGTAATAAAAGGCTTGCCCAAGATTCACAAAAATGTTACTCCTGTACCCATGAGGCCAATAGTGGCAAGTGAGCGCTGGTGCACTTATACCATCTCTTCGTTTTTAGAATGCATGTTGAGACCGATTGTGAATGACATCCCAAATATACTATCGGACTCCTACCAGCTGATTGAGTCTCTGAGAGACTTTAGACTTGACAAAGATGCATCTCATTACCTCCTGGTAACTATGGATGTGGTCAGTCTCTTTACAAGTATACCTAATGAATTAGGCCAGCAAGCTATCAGTGAGTTGTTACATAGTAGGTCTCAATATACTAAGAATAGACAGATACTGATTAATTACTTACTAGAGTTAGTACTTAACAATAACGTCTTTCTGTTCAAAGATAACATCTATTTGCAAAAGTGGGGGGTTGCCATGGGCACCCCCTGCGCCAACAGTTATGCAAACCTGGTAGTTTTTGAATGGGAAAGTAATCATCTGTTTAAACACATCCAGTTTAGCAATGTCAAACTCTACAAGAGGTTTGTAGATGATGTACTTTTCATCTGGGAAGGCAGCCATAGTGAATGTATCAAGTTTATTAGAGATGTAGAGTCCATGAGCTCTTTTCTTAAGTTTACTGTTGAAACTTCGAGCTCAGAAGTTAATTTCCTAGATCTAACCTTAAAGTTTGATGTAGACAGTAACATCAGCACATCACTTTATAGGAAACCCACATGGAAGAACTCTCTTCTTAGATTTGAAAGCATGCACCCCAGGCATACTTTCTCAGGCATTGTAACCAGTCAGCTGAACAGATTATCTAGGATATGTACCAATGAAACTGATTGTCTGAGAGAAGTAACCTTTCTAGAGCAACTCCTAAGAGATAGAGGCTACAATAACAATCTGTTAAGAGACTGTAAACAGAAGGTACTAGGTATATCCCCTAAAGTACACATTCCTAAGTGCAACTTACACCGACCATTATATAATAACAACAGGAAACACGATGATTCAGGTACCATATCTTTCCTACTGAAATACACGAGCGATGTTTCCAATATTCAGAACCTAATCAAGAAAAATTGGAATATTTTAAACATGGATCCAGACACCACGCGGATAGTTGGTAACCATCCGATCTTTAGTTACAGGAATTGTAGTAACCTTAAACAAATATTATGTGTAGACAAGTACAATCCTACTAGTAATGTCATGATATCCAATAAGAGAGGAACATTTCCCTGTGGGAAATGTCATATGTGTCCCCACATTTCCACGGAGCAAACTTTTGAACATCCCCATGGTTTATATGTGTTCCATCCAAACCACTTTTATGATTGTAATAATACAAATTTGGTGTATTTGGCCACATGTGAATGTTGTCCCGCGTTCTACGTGGGACTTACTAAAAGGAGACTAAGGGACAGATTGTACAACCATCTATATGACATAAGGAAGAGAAATGACCAAAATGCACTTGCAAAACATATCATTGAACATGATTCCCATTACTTTACGTTTAAGGTGCTACAAGTGATGAGGGAAAATCCTAGAGGAGGAGATGCTGTTAACAATTTAGCATGCTTAGAGTTAAAATGGATACTCTTATTGAAAGCCCATACTGACCCCGGACTAAATCAGTTTTTGTCTATAAAACCCATCTTGAACAGTAGACCCTTATAGTTTGACAACTGAGTCCCTAGGAACTGTTGGTGAATTGTTGCATATGTTAGGCACCATAATGTTCGACATCATTGTCGTCAAATCTGTATTCAGTTTGACACAATTTACAGTGTCAGGATGGTTATGTTTCTAGAGAACTTGTTTTAGTGGTAATAGATTTCAATTAGGTTTATGTTTTCATACACATTTGGCTGTTTATTTTTGTACTGGTTTTATCGTGTCCATTAATCTGCATTTGGCTCATTTGCCTTGGTCTATCATACATATTTTTTTGTCTTTATATTCCGAGGAATGATTTGACAGTTCACACGGTTTTTATAAGATATTTTATTAGGATCTATACCTTAAGGATGGATGGCCCTTTAAGAGAGATCCAACTATACGTTATTTTGTAATGGGTAAGGAATTTGACATACTGAGAGAGCAGCTATCAGTTCTCACAACGGAGACGTTATTGCTTGTAAGAGTTTTTCTTCTTGCGCAGTTACGTCAAATCTGCAGAAATGTTTTCTAGAGGTTTTTTGCTTAGTCTTACCCTTTCTATATCCTTTCTAGAGCTGTATGGCTGAAGGTAGAGTTGAAAAATATAATTTTTTCATTAAGGTCTTTATACATATTCATGCCCGTATCTGTTTGACAGGAGATTTGGAATAATACTGCTAGATGTCAGGAATAGTGTCTTTAAACTTATGTCTTTAGATTCACGTCTTGAAACTTATGTTTATGTATATGTTTAGTTCTCTACTGTTGAACAATTCATGCATTCGCAGTATAGTCAGTCATTCATCCAGATTCTGACATTGTTTTTGGTATGTATAATAGATTCAGCAACACGTGTATCATTATATTCCTACTGGATGCTATCAGAAATGCAAATTAATTGTACTGGTTTAGCAATACCTTATTCTATGAATGGGAAGGCAACTTGACTGTTGTTTCAGCAATGCTGTTTAATATGGTTGGATTAGGATGTGCTCATGCATTGTTCGCTATATAGTATGTGCACGATAACTGTTTAACATACCGTCTCCCTGATACATGTTTGTAGATGGTTTAACTTTTTTAAACAGTGAGAGTATTTTTACTTTTTTAAAATAGTGAGAGTTTTTAAAACAGTGAGAGCATTTTGTATTTTGGGGATTGTTGGTGTCTGAACTTTTGCAAGTGTCTCATTTGTAACCTTGGATACATGATTAATTGTTTGATTGATTTAATGTTCCCGCCTAAATGTTTTTACTGCATTTAAATAAGCACCCATTGTATCAGAAATGTGATTATCTGAGGAAGCATAGCCTAGCTATGCGAAAGCGCTTATTCACTGTGTTTTATCTCATTAAATATTTTATAACATTATTCCAACGGAGGCTTTTTTCGTGGTGACTCCTTCACGTTTTTGACTTTGATTACCTTGCTTATACTGTCGGAAGGAGTCTTTGAGTTCCAGCAAACAGTTTTGATATTTCATATTTCATATTTCATATTTCATCAATAGAATGAACTGAACAGTTACATAAGTGATGCAAATAATCAAACAGGTACATATAAGTGTAATGAAATATCATAATCACAAAGAAAAATATACATAGCAATAATCCACATATAACACTAGAGTTGTGTGCATAAAGTGTTGACAAAATTCAACAAATTTAGAATTTTAAGAGAAAAAAAGCAGTGATAAAGTGTGTGAATGTGAGAAAATGAACAGAAAAGCAGTGATAAAGTGCATAAGTGTGTGTGAAAATTATTGATATTTCTAAATCAAGAGAGCATTTAAACTCTTTCTTTTTAAGTATAACTTTAGTTCTTTGATGCAAATGCTATTATAGGTGTAAATTTATAGGAAGGGTGTTCCAAGAAGCAGGTGTCATTTTAGTGGAAGATTTTTCCGATAAGCTTAAGGAAAAATGAGGTCTTTTTAGTTTAGTAAGGAAAAGGAGGTCTTTTTTGTTTGAAGCTGTCAGTCCTCTTTGGTGAGTGAGAGATTTCAAATAGTCTCAATTTATCTCCAAGTAGGAGGTAGTGCTTGTCATTCAAAAGTTTGGAAATTAATGAGTTTAGCAGATAAGTAGCTCCAGCTAATTACCTTTTGTAGTATGTTGCAATGACATTCATTGCTACTGGATAACATGATAAACCTACAACTTTTGCTGTGCACTCTTCGTAGTAAATAAGTGCTATGTATTTACAGAGAAGGAAATGGGAATGCATATGCAAGCATAGGAGTGAGTTCATTAACAGCAATGGCCCAAAGGGCTTCATCAGTTGTTGTTGTGTCTTTCGGCTTCTCCCGGTTAGGGGTCGCCATGGCGGAACTCCGGTCTGCTAATGATTGGTAGTTGATTTTTACATGCCGAGTTACCAGCCCTGATGCACAACCTTCAACGAAGGTACGCCCATTCATGCATGTCTCCACGCAGAAGACACTCTAGCTGAGAATCGAACCGGAGAGCGGCTTACTGTGAGGCGACAATGCTACCGCAGCACCACCACCACAATGACGTGAGATATAATGAAAGCAGACATCAGCTGGGACATTACTCTAATTTTTAGATGTTTAGACTGAGAATGAAGGCATAAGTTATTGTCCAGCAATACCCTGAGATATTTCTGTCCTTGGTGACTGATCTAAAAATGTGGAAGAAAGCACTCTGAATGATTATAAATGTTGGGAGCATACCATTGTTTTTTAAGCATTAAATAACACATTCTGTATTCAAATCTGCCTTGGTTGCACTGAGAGTCATGGAAAGGGATCCATTTCTGCAGCCTAGGTGGTTAAAGGAGCTGATAAAGCCATTCAGTAGTGTACAGCCTTCAAGATGGCAAAATCCACACTTCTGTGTTTGCAGTGGACCTGGATTGTAAGAGTACAACAGCCATTGTTTATTTACATTGATATATTTTAGGCATGCACTAGTTTTGCTTTGCTAGCTGAAAATGGTGTGCATAGGACATAGGTTTTTTATTTGTAAGTCTCAAGAATGAGATTTCTACAGTAATTTCTGTTTGGTTTATTATAAAAATTTAATTTATGTCTGTGTGCATGCTGGCAGTTGCCATCATGAATCCAGAATCATTTTCCATCATCAGGTTAAAGAGGAAGCAGGTGTATTGCTGTTTGGTTAGAAAACAGATTGATTTCCACCCAGGGTGTAGTTTACATTTAATTGTTGCATAAGGTGATATCAAGACACAACAGGAAGGTCATAGGGCAATGACCCTTTTGTAAGCATGTTTTCTGCTGGCTTGAAATGAACTTCAAAGTGGTGCATGCTGAGATAATTTCCTTTTGATTTTGTTTCTCTTATTTGAAATACAGTTCAGGAAAATTACTTGAGAAAGATGATTTCATTTAAAGACAGCTTCAGCAAATGTAGTCCACAAGCTGCAATTATATTTTAGTATATATGTATGTGTACTTGAAATGTTCTAAAGAAAATAAGATTGACAGTAAATTGATAAACAGAAAAATATATCAAAGTAAAAAGATCTAAACTGAAAAATATCTAAATACAAAACACTGACAAAATTGAACTTATACTAGGGGAGGGTTTATGACATTTCCCTCACTGTTGAATGACTTCAAAGCTGGAATATATAAGCAGCAGGGGGAGTTGGGGTGTAGGGGGGCTTGAACCCCTGCAAAAAAAATGAGAACATGTGGTTCAAATTTTATCAAATTTTCTGTGGTTTTATTTATGGTGAGATCATATTACATTTTTCAAGTTTTTGCAAGGGGGCTGCATCACCCCAACACCCCTACTAATTTTATATACCATCTACAAGGTTGCACAACAGTGGGAAAAGGGAATAAACCCTCCCCTAGTATAACTTAATATTTAGCAGTGTTTTTCAGATTAAATATTTTTCTGTTGATCACTTCAAGTACATGCACACACACACACACACACACACACACACACACACACACACACACACACACACACACACACACACACACACACACAAAATTTAAAGAATTGTTCATTATTTAATTAAGTATAAGGTGCATTCAGGCAATTAAACCAAACCCCACTAACTGCAGACATGCATATTTTAACCTTTATTGACCTGACTGCAACCATAATGACTTAAAAATAGAAAGTCATGGCCATTCAGAAAGTATGCTGATGAAACACTGCATGTCCTTAAGGTTCATTTGCATGTATCCCATGGGCCTGCACTACAGGCGGTTTAAATATTACATAGAGAAGACTTAGGTTTGGCTGGGTCTTTCTTGCAGTTTATCTCTGTCTTTCTTTCTTTCTTTCTTTCTTTCTTTCTTTCTTTCTTTCTTTCTTTCTCTCTTTGTTTGTGTGTGTGTGTGTGTGTGTGTGTGTGTGTGTGTGTGTGTGTGTGTGTGTGTTTTTTGGAGGTGGTTTTCCTAACATCTCCAGTCTTCAACACTCTACTTCCCTTAAGGTGGGGATATATCCGCCCTGAGGTGTATTGTGGGTTGAGGAATATTTGCATATTTGACTTTTTGAGAAGCAAGGAAAACAGCAGTGCAATATATAGAGATTACTTTAGAAATCTGGATGTATGCCTGACCAATTCCCTGGCTGCTAAACTGTGTAACCTGGGAGGGCATGCAATGGCACCACGAGACAGCTACCCACCATTTGCATCATGCCACACATTAACTATATCGTCTCTCATATCTCCTGTATTAGCACCAGTATGTAACTTAGGCATCTTCATGCATGTGCCTACACAGGCCTCCCTGGGAATGCCTTCAGCAGGTATTGTATCTTCATTCCTTTTTCCCCATCATCAGTTTCTGCAGTGCTATTTATGCTAGATCAACCCGTCATCTGACTCAGAGTCAGACTGTAGCACTGTGCACCACAAAGTCTGCTTTAATACATATTATCACTGATGATTTATGTTGATGTGTTGGCAAATAAAGTAAAATGCATGTACTTCTTGAGGCATGCAGTGCTTGCCAAAAGGTGTCTGTTGTTTTCACTTTGTCCCCATTTTTTTAAAGACTCCTACCTCACTGTTCTTCTCCTATCTGGAATTTTATTGATATGTGCTAGAATTCTTCAAATATGGTCTGCATGTTATGGAAATATGAGGCTAACTAACAGAAATTATTGACCATTTGATTTTGTTCTATTTATTTCAGAGTTTTCTGGATTGGTTTGACTACTCTTACGAAGTGTATCTGATACCCAGGAATTTATTGTTACCTTTTCAGTCAGAAGTTTATTGTTAAATTAGATTTTAGCATATGTTGCTTTTAGTTAGCTTATTAAAGGTTACTGTTTATCTGTTTATTTGCTGATCCTGCCCTAGATAGGTGTACAGTTAAACCGGTTCCCTATTATGAGATCACAGACGCAGTTTATCGAATGCGTCTTGATCGAACCGAAAAGAGTGAAAAGGCAAAATAGCAAAGCGGCTTTTCAGCAAATTCTTTCCTTGGGAAAGAATTCGCTTGGACGCTTTTATTACTTTGCCGTTTCCGGCACTATAGTGTGATCTCGAAGTTGGTATATTTAATTAGGGGGTGTGGGGGGCTGTGTAATGTTTTAAAGTTTTTTTTTTTTTATTTTAGAACAGCAATTTTTTTCCCTTGTGAAAAAAATTGCTGTTCTGAGGTTTTGACGTTGCAAGCTTTCGCTTACATGGGGTCGATTAATTATCCTTCACTTTTGTAAGCGTGCAATAATAAAATATAGACCTGTTAAACCCATGGTGCTTTTTGGTGAATCACTTTTTTTAAATGTTTTATTGAAAATGATAAAATAAATACCTTTCAACAGCTGAGTGAATTAATATATAATGTATAATACAAGTAGTATCTTAACACAGAAACTAGATATCTACCTATTTACATTGCATGTTTAATAAGATAACATTATTATATTATGTAAAATGTTCATGTTAGCTAACAATTGACTAATTTTACATTTGGTTACAGAGATTAAATTTGGTAATTCTATAAATATAAAGATAAAATTAACCGATACTTAACATCCATATCAGAATTTCTACTTCTTATTTTAATTGTATTAACTTAATTTTGACACACAATAGTGTCTAATCAAGAAATTATCTTAAAGGGGGATTAATATCTGTCTTCCAGTCATTAGTTATTATTTTCTGAGCATGAAATAAGTTCCTCCAAAAAATACTGAGGTTTATTTACATGAATAGGAACTGGGGAATTAAAAAGTAATTAAAAAATAAGAAATGCTTTTTAAACACAGTTTTATTTATTTGGTGAATCACTTTTTTTTAAATGTTTTATTGAAAATGATAAAATAAATACCTTTCAACAGCTGAGTGAATTAATATATAATGTATAATACAAGTAGTATCAACACAGAAACTAGATATCTACCTATTTACATTGCATGTTTAATAAGATAACATTATTATATTATGCAAAATGTTCATGTTAGCTAACAATTGACTAATTTTACATTTGGTTACAGAGATTAAATTTGGTAATTCTATAAATATAAAGATAAAATTAACCGATACTTAACATCCATACCAGAATTTCTACTTCTTATTTTAATTGTATTAACTTAATTTTGACGCACGATAGTGTCTAATCAAGAAATTATCTTAAAGGGGGATTAATATCTGTATTCCAGTCATTAGTTATTATTTTCTGAGCACGAGATAAGTTCCTCCAAAAAATACTGAGGTTTATTTACATGAATAGGAACTGGGGAATTAAAAAGTAATTAAAAAATAAGAAATGCTTTTTAAACACAGTTTTATCTAGCCACAATACCTGCACAATATCCTCCCTCAACAGTGGATATTTGGAGAGATATGTAGGGAGGCCAGAGACACATTTCTTGTAAAAGTCGCTGATGGAACATCCTCAACATTATTTAGCAAAATAACAGAGTACATAAAAGAGGGCAGCACTATTTACTCTGACTCCTGGTGGGCATATCAAATGAAACAACTAGAAAAAGCTGGATTCATCCATGACAAAGTCAATCACAAGTACAACTTCCTGGATCCAGATACAGGAGTTCACCCACAGCACATAGAGAGAATGTCGGGTTCTGTAAAGTGGACGATCAAAAGACAAAGAGGTATTGCACGTCACCATTTGGACTACTACCTAGTGGAATATATCTGGTGAGAGACATGGCTTGCAGAGAAAAAAGACTGCTTTGATGCAATTCTGATGCCAATTGCAGACAATTTTCCAACACACAAAACCAGTAAACCAATGACTGAACAATCCACATCTATCCTGCCATAATTCATCCACAAATCATTACAACAGTACCTCCTATGTATTAGGATAGCAACATCAAGATAAAAAAAATAAATAAACCACTACTGTCAACTTCACAGTTCATGACTAGAGTAGTACAACCTATCATCATTTAATACAAATAGTTTTAGCCGCCATTATACCATTAACTTTTCAAGTCTGTTCATACACTTTCTTAGTAGTATTCAAATTATTTTACAGTTTGTTTTAAATTTTCAGAAATTAAAAAACAATTTACCAAAAACAATTGCAGGTTGCCATGTTTTTCTTTAGAAAATTGTATACTAGCAATTCAGATATTTCCTTTAGCAGTACCATAACAGTCCAACCAAACATTTCCATGTCTCCTCGTTTTTTTTTTTTTTCTGCAGTAAGGCAGCAGTTCAACCAATTATAAAGCACACAAAACAGGAAACACATTTTAAAGCTTGTTTAGCCTCTGAAATTCAGAACATATGAACTTGCACCCAGTAAAGACATCAGATAACAGTTTAAGCTGACTCCCACACTCCCTTTGCAGACCAACAAGCATATTACCGCAACCGCGATTATCTGGTTGTGATTATACGTAATTACCATGTCTGGTACTGTAAGAGTAGGGTTCTTGATTTTGCTACTCAACACAAAATGTGCCCCCTAATCTTATAGAACTAAATAGCTCATGTCTCATACCTCAGACTTTGCAAATTCCACATTATTTTCCCCTAATATCAATCCCCACATAGATGAAGTGATGAAAATACGTATCCTGTACTCTGTGTGGATTTCTTTTTGTCTTTGCATTTGATGCCATAATCAAGCATTTGTCTCTACTTTCTGTTTCATCAGCAGTTTATATAAATGTGTGGAATAACAACCCTATAAAAATCTCTCTAAGCACACCATATTTATAATACTTTCTAAAGCTAAAATAAATGCTCACACACAAAATTCAGATATGCAACCCCAAAACAGCCTAGGACATGTGAAATTACCCCCAAAATACCAACGCTATGCTTTTTTTAAAAAAAGAAATGGCTAAGATAAATTAAATAATAAAATAATCTGCATTTCCTAAAATCAGGTGACCTATAACAGTGTGTGGGGAGTCACAATCTTCCTGGATGCACCAACCCTCAAAAACAACCTGCTTAGAAGGATAGGGCAAATGTAAAATTCATAAGTCCACCTGCCAGATGCAGAAATACTACCAAGAATGTGTGTACACATAACAGTACATGTTCAAAGTACACATCCATTTAACTGTTCTCTGTTGATAGGCACTGGTAGCTGTGCTCAACAGCAGGTGATGCTGCTTTTGGATCTGTTGCTTCATCTTTTGCTGCAGTTCTACCAGAAGTACACCAGCACACAAATTGTCAGTGTTTTAACATTTGTGAAGTTGAAACCCAAAACTTCCAATAAAACTTTATATGAGTTTTCCCCAAATCAACAAATAATAAAATTCTCCTTTCACAAGCCTGTCATCCACTACAGCTTTAAGTATTTCTAAACTTGATGCCTGATACGTGATGGCAATTCAGTCCAGATTTTTACAGATCTACCATGAAATGACCTATTACCAAATAAGCCATTTTATAAGCAGGATTATGCACTAATAAACTATTATTTCTTTTTACTAATGAATAAAGCCTGAACCTGATCCATGCATTAGCTGTTAAAGCATCATTACTCCATTTATATAGTAAGATGAGAATACCTTTGAGTAGTCTTTAAGTGAATAAATACAAGAAAGCCTTTCCAGCTTTTCCCCATAGCTCAAATATCTCAAATATTTCACACCTTTAAATCTGTCTTGCAAAACTTTCTGAATCTTTTCAAGCCTACACATTTGAGTATGGTTATAAACTCATATTCCCATACAGTATTCCATTACTGGTCTCACTGCAGTCTTGTATATAGGAATAAGGACCCTTTATTTCACACTAACCATATTATGGAACATATCTTTAACAGCAGAGTAACATTTCCTATTTACCATAAAAACATTAGCTTCATATTTCAATGCAAAATCTGCTATGATACCCAAGACTTTAATCCTTTCTAGTCCTTCTAAAATTACATTATTAATAACATACGGGTAATTAGAATTATTACTAAAAAATCCAACTCCTTTGTTTTACAAGTATTAAATTCTATATGGTTTCTTTTGTGATAATATGTAAACAGCATCAACATACCTCTGGAATTTAAACTGATCTAATGTGTTTACTATTTATCCACTTTTGGTATCATCTGTGAATTTGCTTACCCACATGTCATTATAAAGGGGTCCTTACAATGACCCTTTAGTCTCACCCTCATAGTATCCTCAGATGTAACTTTTTCAGCTTTGATTTTAAAATTCCTACTAATTAATCAATTTCCTCCACCTAGTAATGTGTAATCTATGCTGATTTTATTCACAGTTTTAAATATCTGTTAAGAACACAATCAAAAGCTTAGGAAAGTCCAAATACCCAGCATCCACTGATAGCAACATATTGGCAGCTTCTCAGACATTCTGATTTAAAAAAAAAAAAAAAAAAAAAAAAAACTATGTTGATAAATAATCAGGCTTTAATTTCTCTGTCATCAATACATAAAATACTTATTTAAAGCATTTATTAATAAAACATGACTAACTTTTTGGCCGATAATTATCCACTGTATTTTTGGTACCTCTTTTTACTATTGGGATAATGAAAGCTGACATCCATAATATAGAAGAAATCCTGCTTATTGAGCCTGTTGAAAAACCCACTGAACACATTGAAAAACTGTGGTTAGTTTTAAATGAGAAGAATCCATTTAATCCTTCTGGTCCATGTGTAGTAGTGGGTTAATTGGATGATACATTCTCCTGGATTCAAGAAGCTCTGCGCAAGGATGGTTTTAGCCTTGTGCCGAGCGTCCTCACTACAGATGGTGCAGCAGTGCCATATGAATATGTATGAGGGCGCACCGCCGCACCCTCGATGTGCACAAGAAACAAGTGTGAGTGCAGGGCGCATGCACAAGTGCTCTACGGAGGCATAAACATGCCCCGACACTTGCAAAACCTACTATGCCTACTAGTAGAGCCCGCCCCGAATAGTAAGTCAGTAATTCAGTGTCCGTGGATACTGAAATGTATGCTAAGCATACAAGAATATCCACGAACAGTGAAATAAAATCGATGTAGTAAACACACAAGCACGTAGTGGAATGTTGAGCCCTGTCCCTAGAACTTTCACAATTAGATTCCCTGTCCCTGTGTCCCTATTATACATTTGAATTGCTGCAATATTGAAGGTGTAAGCAAAGCGCAGCATGTTTGCATGTCACTGCCCTCTGCTGAGTGTAGCTTATACATCATATTCATGCAAATAGAGAAAAACATGCAGAATCAACATAGTGTAGTGTTTAGCGCATCCGCCTAACAAACAGGCATTCACGGTTCAAGCCCAACAATAGCACATACCATTTTCCATGTGGAATGAATGTCATTTTGCCATAAAACCGACATAAGAGTATCGCATGAGATATTTAACTTAAATATCATTCAAGCAAAGTGGCACTGTCATAATGCATAAGGTACTATTAAGCAGGTGTAAGCACAAATAAGCAGCAGTAAACACATATAAGTACCAGTAAGCAAGTCTGAGTGCACTTGCGTGGGTCTAAGAAGTGCCCAGCATAGGAAATGTATAAAAGTATATACAGATATATAATATATATGCATATATTTATATCTATATATATATATATATATATATATATCTATAGCT